>NC_134836.1:33965360-34047699 GCF_004210375.1 Tachypleus tridentatus
GTAGTCTGATTATATTACTTTTATGTGGTGAAAAACAGGAGCATAAATGAAGAGCAAGCTCTCAGGTATTTCAAGAAAAGTTTTAATGTTTCTCTATAATAATAAAGACACATTTTTTTAACTTAAAAAATGATGAAAATGTAGATTTTCTTGTTACTATTGGTCTTTTATGAATTCCAATAAAATTTTTGTCAGTCAAATATTTGTTTTAAATCAAATTATGCTTCAAATATGCATGTATTAAGCAGTAAAAAATAATAATTAAGTTGAAGGACTTGCTTTTTACAATTAGCTGGACACATAACTCATCATACAATTTTAAATTATTTTCAGACCTGCAATACTTCAGATTTTGTTAAATTTTAACATGAGCATCATGAACCAGTGGCACTTTTTGCTGGTGATATTTCTAACCCATTGTGGCTTTTGTCTGGTTTTCTAAAAATTTTACAAGCTGAGTCCTTGCACTACAAAACCATTTGATACATACAATTTTTACACTGATTTGCATAATTTACAGATTAAATTTGAGTAGACTGACATCATTTATGTTAATCTTTTAAAGAGCTTGACATTAAGGTTTAAGGCACTTGCTGTACCATTAAATGACCACAGAATGAATAGTCCATAGATATCATGTAAATGGCCCAGATGCAAAGTTTTTTTTATCTTGTAGTTGTTAGGGTTATTCTTATAATGGACTGTCTCAGGAAAAAAAGTTAGCTCGGAAACCAGGTGGGAAGCAGCCAACAAACCCTTTACAACTGGGGAAACAAAGAGAGAAGATGTCATTTGCTATGTGGAGCCAAAGTGATGATTACTTGATGTGTTACTGGAAGTGGAAAACCCAAAACAAGTTCTCCAAGTTTGAGAGAAAAAAAAAAGTTTAAAACAAAAGTCATGGTATTCCCAAAAATGGTAACACACCATTCATGATGTATGAAATGCCTTTTGTTCAGGTAAAAGTGAAAAGCAGCAAAAAACTGCTACATCTTTTGAGTCACTAGACTCAAATAGGGCCATTCATGTTTGTGAGGACATACTTTTCAGTTTGTTATGCAACTTTGCCTCAAGATCCAGAGGATTGATGACATCTGTAGCACAAAGAATTCTCAACTGTGAAAAGCCTGACCCCACAAGGACATTATACAGATGCAAATGGCTTTGCTTGAACAGTGTTTACAAAGAAAAGCTTTTCCTATAACTACCTCTGCTACTGGCTTAAAGTTCAAGTAGATGCATTAATTGATTCCTTCCTTACTAAGAAAATTTTTAAATAAGCTAGAAGGGATTGTCCTGCAGTAATGAAACAAACAGAGATTAAACCACCTACCTGTCAATTTCAGTGATAGAACTTATTTCTTCCAAAGGGTATTGAATTTATCCAATCACCTCAAAATATCACTACTTTATCATAAGGAATGCAGAAGATAACAACTGATGTAAAGGAGCTGCATTTACTGCACCTTTGTTGTTGAATAAAAGAGTGTATGTATATACATAGGGATTATCTAGAGACTGTGCCTGATAAAATTTCATAAGGGTCATTTGAAAAAATTAATCAGTTGTCTCACACTGTCTGACCAAAAGGCTAAAAAGGTCATGGGTTATGCTTCTGGAATTTTTCTCTATGATGTGAAGGTTTTTCCAGCAAATAATGTATACCATTCACAATCAAAATTGAAAAGAAATTATAATAAAATCTCTGGAAATGATTAAGCATTTTCCCATATATGACTTTGATCAGCATATTGGTGTGACAACTGCACAAATCCTAATACTTATTACAGTTTGAATAGCAGCTCAAGTGGCAATTCTCACAGATTTTGCAGTTGTTGTCAAATCCCATTCAAATTTATCAGTTTTTGTAAAATAACTTGAATTTTGATCATGAAGATGATTCCAGACTGAAGTTCAAGTTACACATTAGATATCAAACAACAGTTACAAAACCAGTTGGATTGTACGACTCAAATACATGAAACTCTTCAAGGATACAAGTCCTTGGTAGTAATGGAGAAGATGACGAAATATCAGGTACCATATTTTCAAAAGAAGAGACTTCAATACTATGGAAGAAATGTATGTCATGGCATGGAACCATGGTATACACTCGAAGTGCACAAAGATATACGAACAATGGGGATGATGTTCCTGGATATCTGATCAGCTACTAAGATCACATTTCACCTATGGATTCAAAGCAGGACTGGTTTGCAGTTCTTTCAATTTATGCGAGTATTATGATGTAGATGAAACAACTTGCTTTATATGACAAAAATTTACATTCAGTCAGACAATGGAAACTAAATGTTCAATTGAAATATTTTGTGCACAACAAGAGCAATGATGGTAAAGGATGCATCAATGGGCATTTTACTGTTGCAATGAATGCAGTTAGGGTTTTTGAATATGGGGTACAGCATAACCTCCCCAATGGAAATAATTCATACATTGCAAAATAATGATGGTTTGACTAACACTAAAATTTTCCATTTTACAGTGTGATGTTATTGATGCCCTGACAAGTTCATATAAAGATGCAGTCTCTTTCTAGCCTCTTAAACATTTTAATGAAGACAGTTATTGACACTGAGTTTTATGTTTTTGAACATTCAGGTCATGACTATGTGAGGATTGATATAATGGACTTGCAATATCAATTTACAATTGTGGCACAGAGAAGTATTCATGGAAATATTCTTGGGCTTGTTGAAGTTGTCGAAAACATAGAAATAGGTAAAAATTCTTCAGACAAAGAAGATGTTATCATACAAAATGCAAATTAAGAGACAGTGGTTGATGAGGTATACAAGGAAGAATACCCTTTGAATCTGGAAGATAAAGTTTGTTTTGGTGGATCAATGACTTCCTGTAGCATTGTTCATACACCAAATTCAACAAGATTTGAATACCTCCTGTATGGAAATAATGAAAAATGGAAAGTATGTAATGAAGATGATAGAACAGATGCTCTCAATACTTTCAAAAATGATGTAGAAGATGAAGCCATCTGTCAAGTATGTCAGTGATGATAGGAGTAGCAAGAATATAACAATTAGCATTGGTTAACACTGGTCGTGTTGATTTTATTCATATGAAGCATGATCCTTAGGTTCTCAGAAATTTTGTATTTCTCTACAATCATGTTTGCTACACTAAACTGAGATAACATGGATGATACTGTGCCTGTTAAATGTTGGTTGGATGCAATTCCCAAAGCATGGAGAAGTGTATGGAAAAAAAATTTAATCTTTCAAGACAAACACTGAAGCTATATTTATGGAATATGCTGATGGTAAATGAAAAAATGTAGGGCCTGGGAAAATGTTTAAGAGACTTTGTGCTGAGTTTCTAGATAGAATTGACCTTCTCTCTGAAAAGTACAGCAGTATAACATCTCTTTGACAGTAAAAACATTGAACTCTTAGTATTGCCCCAAGAGACATTTAGAATACCACTTGCAGATACAATTTAGCATCTTGTATGAAAGAGGCCAACAATGGGCCATCTGTGCTCTTAGCACCACACATACTGAAACCCAGATTTTAGTGTTTTACACTTGCAGACTTACCACTGAGCCACTGGGGATGGGAAGACATCAAACAGGAATTCTACCTTGAGGTAGCTCATTGAAACAGAAGTTCCATTTTGTCACCTCCAGACTTACTACTGAGCCACTAGGGGTGAGGAAGTTCTTTCAAACAGGAGTTCCATCTGATTACCTCTAGACTTACAGCTGCACCACTGAAACAATTTTAGTTAACATTTTTGTAACAGAATTATTTTTCTGTCTTCTTTTTTTGAAAATTGGGTGCACTTCACACCTGAGAAGTGATCACCAGTTGGGATACACTTAATTTGTTTTCATTTAAAACCTATATTTTAAATGAAACTGGTCTACCATAAAATATTTTAGAAGGACCTACATTAACATTACCAAGAAAAAGAAATTTAATTGAAGCAAAATTTCAAGTGGAGGACTTCAATTTTCCTGAAAGGCACTAAAGCTTCTGTTGAAGCTGTTTGAAATGTTTTCACCAGTGAGTACAAGCATTCATGTACTTATTTAATAGAATTGTGGTCAGTTTTAAGTTTTTCAAAAGCCACACAATGATTAAGTTAGGAAAGGCAGCTAGTCAACACCACCCACCATCAGTTCTTGGGCTATTCTTTTACCCTTTCAGCCATGGGGACATTACAAAGTTAGTCAATCCCACTGTTCATTGGTTTTCATGCTTATTATGAATTATGTACTAATGCTCAGATGGATGCATTAAAAACATTTTATTTATACATGCATTTTGATAAGATAAACTCAGTTTTAAGCCCATGAGCCATCAGTTATATCAAGATTCAGCTATGAAACAATAAACTTAAACTTTCTTGTACAAGAACCTAACTGATGATTTTTGTTGTTGTTGTTGCTTAGTAACATTCTGCATGTACTTGAAACTGAAATTTACTATACACCAGAGGTAAAAATAATAACAGATGAATATTTATAAGATACTTGTGCATAATTGGGTACTTTGACACTACATTATTTTACTTAATTTTTAGATTAACTAGTTACTGCTAAATATTACTTGAAAGCAGTTTCTAAACCAAAATCATAATGGATAATTAAAGATAAACTTAAAACACTAACAAAATTATCTTTGAACAATTATAACATGAAAAAAATTACAAAATATTATATTAACCTATAAAAAAAAATTTTCAGCATTTTTATCATTATATATACAAAATCTTTACACATAAGAACAAAAAGAAGTAAATATTATTTGCCAAAAACCTTCATACATTTATACATGAAGAGCAATGTTAAACATTAACCTTCAAAATCAATCAACTAAAACACATACTGATATTTTCATAATTGTACTGGACAAAAACAAACTCACCACATAAATCAGGATCTTCATCACTTCCCCCAGGACAATCCTCAAATCCATCACACACATATTGGGGAAAAATACACATGCCTTTTCCCATGTTCTTGCATGGGAAAAATGCCCTAAGCATGTATTCTTTCCTAAAACAGAGTAATAGAGTGTTAAGTTTCTTTTGCTTCATAAAATACGTGAACAAAGATTTGAGTTTCGAACTGTTACACTTTGATTCATCACTGATGATTCAATGGCTCTAATCATTGTAACACATTTCCTATGAGTTATGACACTATTTCTTGTCACTCTGTTATGAAAGATGGTCTTTATATCTCAGAACAGCTGGTACGGGTATTAACACTTTTACTGATAAGGAGAGAGCAAGCTTTTAACCTTCCTAGGTCATCTTCAGGTTAAGAAAGAGAGAGTTTGAAAGTGACCATTGATAGACACGTCTTTAGGAAGAGATTATATATGGGTAATGGATTATAGGGGGGTGTTGTAGGTGGATGTTAGGTTATTAATTAGTATAGGTATAAAGGCATACCTTCATACTGGCTTAATTTTGGTTTTAGTTGCTGTATAAGTAGGGCTTCTTTGATTTTGCATTTGTTTATATTTGTTTCCCACTTAATATCTGGGTGTTTTCTATGGTTATGTTGTGTTTATTTGATTTGCAGTGTTCAAAATTATGTGAAGGTGTTCTTTGAATCTAGTTTCTATTTTTCTGCTTGTTTCTCCAATATAGACGTTGTGGCAGTTGTTGCAATGTATCTTATAAATTATGTTGGTGTTGTGTTTGTCAGTGTAGTTTTTACATAGTATGGACTTTAGTTTTGTACCTGATGTTTGAATAAATTTGGTGTTTACTGGAATGTTGTGTTTTAAGTTTTTTTCCAAATGTTGGTTATATTTTTGCTGATGCCAGGAACATATGTTATGCAGCAGTATAAGGTTTTGTAGTTTGTTGTATCTTGGGGTTTATTGTTGTTTGTTTGTTGTTGGTCTAGGTGTGTGCATATAATTTATTCCATGGTTTTTTGGAGGAAATTTACTGATATTGATGAAGTGTTATTTTGTTGATTTCATTGTTAATTTTATCGGATGAGCATCGTGTTTTATGGCTGTGTTTATTTGGTTTCTTAATATGTTGAGTTTTTGTTTTGTTTCATGTGCTGAGTCCCAGGAATGTATAATCCAGTATGGGTGATTTTTCTGTAAATTTCTGTTTTGAATTGTGTATCAGACCATAAAGATGGTCTTTATTAATTGGTTCGTTGGTTTGGTGTTTTATGGCACAAAGCAATTAGGCTATCTGCACCAAACATCAGGTAAATAGTTAAAATTAGTAAAATTCATAAAAAGAAATTAAGGTAAAACAAAACAAAGTTTAAAAAAAATATATAATTAGCATTAAAACCAATTTTTACATCTAGTCTACAGCTCTAAGAGAAAAAGTACAGTAATACAAGTTATAAAGGACTTTCTGTAGCATAATTGTAATTATCATAACTTGCCAGAAAGACTGTCAGGTAAGTTCAAAACCACCATTAGTCACCTGAAGTTGACCTTTCCAGTCCTGATTCTGAGTTATTTGAAGTTATGGCCATTTTCAGAAAGTAAAGTAATATCAGTTTCAAGACTTGTAGCAAAATTTTAATTATAACCTGCCAGGATGACTAACAATGTTAATCACCTAAAGTTAGCCTTTCCAGTCCTATTATTAATTAATCATTTAATTTTTAGTTCTTATCAATGCATTTTTAATCAAAGTTTTTAATAAATAAAACCTTTGATTAATATGTGTTTCAAAACCACTTTTTTGATCTTCAGCTGATCCATTATTCAGAACTCTCTCTAAATATAAATATAATCATCTGATGTTAAACCTGAAGTCAAGTGTTTAAATATTAGCTCTGGAGATAAAATATTCAATAATACATTGCTGTCTAATAAAAATAAGACAAACTTCCAGTAATACAAAAAATAAACAATTCTTTAACTTTATATATATTCCATGACCTATCTTTCCTTGCACTAAACTTGTGTATTATACACTTCTTACTATGTATATAACTATAATGTTGTATTTGCTGTGATTTTTCTTTCAAAAGATCAATATATACATCAGTACTAAGTGTCTTATTTTATTGGAGGGCAGTGCCACTTCAGAGGTAAAACATTTATTAATAACTCAAGAGTGAAAGCAACATTTAAAATGAATTTGAGATAACATGATGTTTGACGCTAGTTCAAGAGATAACACAATGTTTGACGCTAGTTCAAGAGATAACACAATGTTTGACGCTAGTTCGAGATAACACAATGTTTGACGCTAGTTCAAGAGATAACACAATGTTTGACGCTAGTTCAAGAGATAACACAATGTTTGACGCTATTTCAAGAGATAACACGCTAGTTCAAGAGATAACACAATGTTTGATGCTAGTTCAAGGGGTAACACAATGTTTGACGCTAGTTCAAGAGATAACACAATGTTTAATACCAGCACAATAGTTACTATGATGTTCAATATTAGCAAAAGAGGTAGTATAATTAATACTAATTTAAAAGACAATACAATGTTTAACATTAGCACAAGAGACAATACAATGTTTAATATTAGCACAAGAGGTACTATGATGTTTAATACTAATTCAAGAGGTAATATAATGTTTAATATTAGCACAAGAGGTAATATGGTGTTTAATAATAGTTCATGAAATAATAACAATGTTTAATGCAAGTATAGTACAGGAACAAAATGTGTTCCATCGTTTTAGTTAAAACACACAATTTGAAAAATATTTTTCATAATTCCCATTGTAGATGAAGTAACTTGCTCAAACAAGTTACTAAACTTTTGTTTGCTCTATTATATTTTGTTTATTGAACACTGAATTATGAATTTCTCTTAGTACAAGCTTCATTCCCACAGAAATGATGATGACTACCTTAGGTGAATTTGCAAGTTTTTGTTGCACCATTAGAAAGCAAGAAAAATTGTTAATAGTTAGGAGAAATTGTCTACTTTAAGCATGTTGTCACTTTATGTTCTTTAAATGCAATATTTAATTAAATAAAAATTTAGTGCAATAGTATAATAAAAGTTGTGTTAAGTGTCATCAGTTAGTAGATTAGTGATCAGTGATGTTGAGAAAACCCACTTGTTGAGAAAATATATATGTAAAAACAGCTTGTTTGGGTTGAGAAAATGTTTTACGTAGAGGAGCGAAGAAGGTTTGCTCCTCTACATAAAAATTTTCTCAATCCAAACCAACTGTTTTGTCATATATAGTTAGTAGATTAGATAAATAATAATAATACAGTAATACTATTTCACTTATAAAAATTGTCACATATCCTTTAATGTTTGTTTAGAAGTAGTTTCTTGCCAATTCAGTAGAAATACAATATAAAACATTTGTTCATTGGTCAAGGTGGATGAAAGTTAAAATTCTTACTGCTAAATATGTAAAGCTAAATGTAATGCAATATTTAATGCCAAGTTCTATGATTAAAGAATTTTAACAAGTTCCAAAGCTATAAAACCTCATTGACTGAACAGTGACTGAGACAGGGTGCCTCACATTAACACTCTCCCCAGTGACTTCACAAATGTACAGACCAGAATCTTCCTTCTGTAGCTGATGTACTGTGACTATTAGTTCATTACAACCTTGGAAATAACTTATTCTTGCTTTCTTGGACACCAGTTTGATAGGTAACGTCCATGTAAGTGTGTACCTACAGGTAAATTCTGTGGAGCTGCTTGATGGGTACTCTCTATCAAACACAGAAAAATTTGAAAAATGTCAATGAAAATGTATTCCTACAAAATAATTGAAATCATCAACAAATTTATTACTGTTTTTACCTACAAGCTTGCAACAGTCTATTATAAGAAATAAATAATTTCCTTCTTTTAGCTGCTTTATCTTTATATACTGTAATAAATTACACATTAAGATGCAGAAATAAAGCCAGAATCAAATAAAATGTATAATTTTCCCATAATAAAAATGTATTTCCAATAAGTACTTACACCCTGTCACAAGGTTAGCTATTCCCATTCAGTTCTGACCTCTATAAACAAACCCTTTCTTTATGCATTCCACAAGTCTGCAAGTTTAGCAACAGAGCATATATTGATGATTTTAAAGTGAAATTATCATGGACTGTATTGTAATTGCACAGCAGGAAGAATAATTCATCTTATCAAATTATATACAAAAGTAACTGAACCAGTCCATGTGAACTTTGATGAAAAATTACCTAAATCTCTATAAATAATCATGGTAATCAACAGCATAATGAATATTTGTGTATGCATTTTACTTGTTTTAATACAGTTTTGAAACAAGTGAACTGTGTGTTATTTATTTATTGCTGAAATGTATTGTCAACATGAATTCAGCTCATACATATGAAACCTAAAAGGGTACTTTTACAGAGGTTTTCAGAACCATTTCTTTTGATTAGGGTTGTTCAAAGAATATTGAGGTATAATCTTATAGCTTTGTTGAGTATTAATATTTTGCTTCTCACATTGGATTTATCATCCAAGGGTTTTCTTCTTTTTTGCAATATCAATAGATCTACAGTTATTCAATTCATACAAGATGCCTGTCATGACTGCATATGCTATTGTTTTTGTTTATTTTTAAATTTCAGTCAAAACTACATGAAAGCTATCTGCACTAGCCATCCATAATTTGGCAGTGTAAGACTAGAGGGAAAGCAGCTGGTCATCACCTTTCACTGCCAACTGTTGGGCTACTCTTTCACCAATGAATAGTGGGATGGCCCACTTACCTTATAATGCCCCCATGGCTGAAAGGATGAACATGTTTGGTGTAAAAGGGATTAGAACCCACAACCCTCAGATTATGAGTCTAGTGCCCTCACCACCTGGCCATGCCAGACACACATATACTGTTCTTGGTGTTTGTCCTCAAACAGCATTTTTGAACTGCTGGATCAGGTGTCTGTACGTTATTGTTTTTCCAGGTGCAGGGAACTTTATAAATAACAATTTTTTAGTGTTTGCTCACTAAAAAAGAAAGATCTTGGTTTCAAGAATGAGTTATGTTCTGTTGCTTTTATAAGTTATTTATGTGATAAATGATGTTGGAAAACTTAGGTTTTTAATTTGTGATTGGGGGGGGGGTAATGACCCTTCAATTGGTTTTGTTTTTTCTCATTTTCATAAAACTTGCAATAAACCATAAACATTTGGATTTCTTAGTCACGATTTGGTTGCCATTTCAAAAACACATCTAAGGATTCTTTCCTAATATTCTCAACAAAGGTAGATTTATAATAGAGATATTTGTCTGTAATAGTTAGTTTTAAGTACATAGAAGCTTAAACCTTTCACTATGGGTAGGTGAATTCCACATAGCCCAAACCCATAAAGCAGTTATACTCTAAATATAAAATATATACATATCTTTACAAAATTTTGTAGATTATCAATAAACAATACAAGACTTTAGTACATATTTTTTAAATTAAGTTTTAAGATTTTTTATCTTATTGATTTACTCGTGCATTTTTTCTTTTCAAATGTTGACTATTTAACATGCAATGTAATTTTGATTTTAAGATTAAAAATGCTTTTAAGCATCAGAAAATGTCAAATTTCACATGTAGAATATCCATATCCTTCAAATAAAATGTTTTTTTCTAAAAAAACTTTATTTTCTATCTGTTTTTTCCACTGCTTTATCTCATAGATTTTGTTGATCTAACCAACCTTATACATACCATAAAAAATTAGAACAGATATAAATTATGCTCTTTTTGTTCTAGAATGTCTTCCAGTTACAACATAAAATCACAAATATTTATTTTAAATAACCAAAATCTCATAAACCATACATCTTTATGTATATTTTAATTTTACTGACCCTTCAGCTGTTTCTGATTAGTTACAGAAGTTGCAATGATGCAATGCATGTGCATTGAGGTTACCATACCCAATATCACAAAACTGACCTTTAGTCTTCACAAAGTGACCTATCTTAGCTGTGTCCTAGTGCACCAGTATTGTAGAATGGAATCAGATTTTAATTATAATACATATATATTATTATTATTTGCAAATTTCCTAAATTTCAATTAGCTTTCTTAATATAGAGAGCAGTAAATAATGAAATACAGAAAACAATGATCTCTTCTATTTCCAAAGTTTATACTCACTTGCTGTAATTTGCTAAGCCCTGTCAAATTTTGCATGTGGAGGATGTGAAACAAAGCAATTTGTTTTAGATATCAGATAAGTATTTTAAAATTTAAAAAAATCATGAATTGCTATATCAATACATAACATTCCACTACAATTTATCAGGGCTAGTAACTAAGCTGTATTTGGTCTTAAAAAGAAATGTCTAACACCATTATCTCTTACCTTTCTGCTTCAATTATAACATGAAAAGGAAGGTTTTTCCACTTAAACACTTGGCACAAACTGAGAGAACCACGTTTAGGATATTCTGAGCTTTTAATTGGTTGTAAACTCGTCAGAGTCCAAAGTAGGTGTATGTAAACAAGCATTTCCAAAAATGGAAGACGTGGGTATGGCCACCTTATTTACTTCACAAAGTAATATCTCGTGGAATAGAAAAGTTAGGTAGTTCTTATTTTATATTGTAGCTTGTGAATATCAGTAATTTGAGTTTACAATTCATAAGAAACCATCGACTTTCTAGTTGGACATGATAAATACCTAATTTGTACCACAGCTGTATTAAACATACCACATGGCACACAAAAACTGATACCTAGGAATTGATTTAACATTTACTTTTATATTAAGAAATTAACTAATGTATAATACTAGAGCTTCAGTTATAATCTACAATTTGATTCTAAACTTATTGGCATACATTCAATACAATTTTGTGGTGACATGCCCTTTGACCCCTACCTGTAGCAAAAAGGTAGTGATATGGCAGATGAGAAATTTTCAAGTTTCCTTCACAATACTTTTTTTTAACTAGAAATAAAAACAACATTGGACTATTTCACATAAGAGCAAGTGTGAATGACACAGATGGTAAATACCTAGTTCTTGTATGGCATTTTATAAACATTCATCACCTGTGGCAAAGGTTACCAACCTTCTTCTTACACATGCACTAGTGATATAGCTGTGCATGACATCCGCTCTCCTCACTATAATTTCACAATTTCTTATATCACTATGAATTTAAATTTTACCAGTATAGAAGATGTAAAATATATCAATAGCTACCTGGTAAATATCAATGCATGAAGAAATCTTCACAACTAGTTTGTGGACAGTACTTGATACTTTAAATATTTATTTGCAAGTTAGAATAACTGAATTAACTTGTTTAGTTAATCTCAAAAATTAACTATAGTTGGATGTAATGCGTCACATCTTAAATTAAAACACACGCAATATACTTTTAACTAAATTAATATCTACAAAAGTTAACAAGTTATAACATTTAGGCCTTAATGTCTCTTCTTTAAAGATCTTGCAACCTTTTAGTTCAAGAACAGAGTGAAGCAATACACTTCAAAGTGTTTAAATAATTTAAAAGAAGCTTTAAATTACCAAATATTCTTCATATGTTAATCACTATAAACACACGGGCATATTATGAAACAAAATATTTCTAGAATAAAATTAACTCCTCAAATAAAATTTGGACATAATCAAAGGCAGTCTAATTTGACTACAATAGGGTTATTTTTTTCTAAAAAATTAAAGCTCAAAGTAATTTAGGGACTATTTTCATTTTTCACTCTGAAACTATAAATGAAGTCTAAAGCTTACTGCTTGTTTTGTTAAGTCCAAAACAATACAATGGGATATGCTGTGCTATCCACAGGTACTGAAAATAGTTGTTTAGCATTATAAGCCATTAAATATACTGTTGAGCAATGTAGGGGAGCAATCTATGCAGAACGACTAAGAAACAAGTTATTAAATTTATATTAAAAACATAAAGAATGTGAATTTGAGGCAGAAACTTCACCCAACTTTCTTCAAAAAACTTAACAACCTGAATCCTTATGTAAGGGCTTTTGATATCTATTCATAAATCAGTAGTGTATTATATACAAATAAACACTTTACCGTCAATATGAAATTAGAGAAGTGTTTAAATGCACAAAAATAGTACTTAAACACATTTCTAACTTCTTTTCTTTTAACAAGACTATGTTAAAAAACAAAACTTTTTAGGAAATAATATTCCAAATTCAATAAGAACCAACTAAATTATAATAGCATGACAGTTAAGTAAAAAATAAAACATCAAATTTAGGGAAATGCTGTTTGTGTGTTGTTGCTTCAAAATTTTTTACAATGCTACACAATGGCTTCCCTCAATAGTTACCCTTGCTTTGAATTGATAAAATTGAGGGAAGAAAGCTAATCAACATTACTTGCTGCCAATGTTTACTCTATGCTGGCAGTGAGATTTAACTGTCACTCTTACAGTACACTCACTCCCTAAAGTTTGAAGCATGTTTCTATGGTAATAAGTTACAAAAAGCCATGCTTCTTCAGATTTTTGATCCAGATACTCTAACCAGTAGGTCTTGCCTTGCTCCATATTATTTGTGCACCACCCTAAAATTACAGTTACTTCTAAACAGCTAAAATAAATGTTTATCATTCATGGCATGTTTTATAACATTATTTCAGAATTATAAAAATGTATAATATTAAGCTTAGAAAAAAATAACAACTAAGTTATAAAATGCTTTAAGCTAAAAAAAAAAGGCCAGAAATGTAACTTGTTTTATTTTTATTCTGATGTTACAACTGTTTTACAACTTTATTGGGTTTAAACACCATAATTATGATAGAATATTATACAGATTTAATGACTTAGAGCTCAAAATGTATTAAAACCAGTTACATACTCTGATTTTTTTCTAAATAAGGAAGCATATAAATGTGGTAAGTACTACATTATTATAAAATCTAGATATTTACTTTGATTGAACAACTATAACTGTCACAGGATTCAGTGCTAAAATTAAGATAATACATACAAAACAAACATCAACATTCAAGACTTAACCAACCTTATTTGAGCAATATTTTCATCAGTTACTCTGCACACTAAATTCAGATCTTCATTTACTCTCTTAGTAATGCTGTCTTCTTCAGGAGATATGGTAACAACAATATTATTTTCACCTAGTAAAACAAAAGTAAATAATACTACAAATAACCAAAAATAAACTTCAGAAACTTCAATGTTTGATTATCTGTTATTCAGAAAACCCATATAATATTAAAGTTTAGACAAACAATTTTACATCTTAAGTTTTCCTATATAAAGTTTGTTTTTTTAGCAATTGAAGACAGCCAGGTACTTTCATTCCAGACAACAGTAAATTTCTTAGATATTACCTGAATAAACTATTTCATAGTCAACAAATGTATAGTAATACAGATTGTTGAATCTGAATTTCATTGAAAGTTATAATTTTTCTATTCTGAAAATGTATTTCTGATTGGTACTTCTTTCTTTTCACAAGATCAGCTATTCTTGTTCACTGCTGTCCCCATACATGTAAACTTTTCTTTACGACACGTCACAAGCCTTTGGATCCCTTCCTATTGTTATTAACTGATTCCAACTTCTCTCATGCAAATTGTCATGAATCACCACTCCACTAACAAGAGCATAATACACTTCTGTGATGCACATAACTCCCTCTATGCACCTCTACTGACCTATCACTTCAAAGTTGGGAGAAGATGAAAGCACAGGAAGAATGTAGATGAGAAGTGTGAGAAGAGGGAATTACCTATTGGAAATACATTTTAAGTATAGGAAAATTAAAACTAACAACATGGTACTTCCCTCTATTCACAAGATTAGCTAGAATCCCACATCGATTAGGAAAAGAAACCAGTGCAAGGGAAGAACAAATGTACCCCCTCAAAAGCATCTGAAGGATTCCCCCATAAAGGAAATAGTCAGATTGATAAGATCTCAAGAAGGAAATCACACCATTTCTGACCAGGTATACTCTTTGTTCATCCATAAAGGGTGAAGAAAAAAGATTAGAGCATATAAGTGTGAGAGAACTGAGGGAGGATTAGTATCTGAACCCTTAAATAGATATACACCAGTCAATACTAACAAAAAGAAAGGTTGGAAAACAAAGGATCAGCCCCACTATGTAAAGTGGCTAGGGTGCAACAGACCACACTCAGTAAGTTAACTTCATCCAAAACCTATGCTGCTTGGTACCAACATCCATGTGGGGGTTGGATGAAAATCACACTGTCTTCACCTCAAGACCCAGAGATCAAAGGGAATCTAGAACCACTCCAGCCCTAAGGCATGACATGTTATTTGAGGAATATATCAATTCAGGAACCTGACGTCTTATATTAAACCATGAGAGAGAGGAAATATCATTGGACAAAGGCACACAAGGGATAGCAAAAGGACAGAACAAGAACAATTCCCTCTTACCTCTGCTATGACCTGCAACACAGGGAGAGCACAATCAAAGGAGGAAGATAGGCAACCTCTGAATATGCATGAAGACTTAAGTTGACTGGTTCATTTTAAATCAAAAACCCAGCCACTGGGTACCAATATCTGTGTCAGGATAGGATGAGAGCTCCCAATTGAAGGGGTGAGCTGCAAGTTGGCGCCTCATTCTGTAGCAATTGTGTAATGTATACTGAAGGATAGCAAGCCGTCAACATCTACAGAACATCACTGCCTTATTATGTACTGAATGGTAATATTTTTAATGTGTGGAGCACATACAGCAGGATGCCTTAATGGTCAATCACCCCAGTGGTTTGGAAGTGGCAAGTGGTAAGGACTCCCATACTCCACTTAAAAGAAGGGGATGAAAAAGCAACTAGGCTTTTTGCACCATACAATTGGTAAAAAAATACTAAATATGTAAAAATGAATCATGTCAAAACAAAACAGAATCCAATTTTTTAATTAAAAATTTAAATAGAGTTAAAAAGGCCAATGGCTCTTAAAAATTTAAAAAACACAATTGAGGTGGACAATGTTGTAATAACAGCATGACAGTACAATGTAAGCTCTTGTGACTTGAGTGCACCACACATTGGTGTACCAGTCTCAGATAAAAGAAAATAATGAGTTAAAAAAATGTGACTAATGAGTAGTCTAGCTAGGACAACTACCTCCTTCTGATCCTTAAGGAAGCAAGACAACCAATGTCCAATAGAAGATTTTATCTGGAAAACTTTGTCATCATGTTGCTCACTGTAACTGCCAACTGGCATGGAGATGAGCCTTGAACACAGGGTTATAGTCCAAGTATGGAACAGGCATGGCCATGCTAGCACCACAGCATACAGACTTAGATGAGGTGTCAGTAAGCTTGTTTCTGCAAATATCAAGCGTGGTCCAGTATGGAGAAGAACTGGATAGAAATTAATAATAAAGAGAAATGAGACAGTTGGTTTTGAATATTGACAAGAACAGGGAGAGAACTAAGAGAAGCAATTACAGGACCAATAGAGAGCTGAGCAAATCAGTATATATCATACAGTTTGTTTACTGTATAGCTTCTATGTGATCCAGGGCAAAAGAAATGGCATACAGTTTGACAGTGAAGACAGAAACTGTAGAGGGAATCCTGTGTGCAACCACTGAACCACAACAAATCAAAGTAGAGCCCACAGAGTCACCTGATTTTGAACCATCCATATAAATGGAAATGGAAGGATAATTTGAAAGATGTTTGGCAAATAGAAGACAGTACTTCCAATCAGGAGTATCAGCCTTCTTCAGCTTGCTCAAACAAAAGTCACATTTGGGATGGTAATAAGCCATGGTGGGATGGACTGACCAGTGAAGACAGCAACATCATCCAAGGACAGACCCAATTCAGCCAACTGTGCCTGGATATGAGGCCCAAAGGGGTAATGACAGACTGTATATTCTGAAAAAGCATAGCCCATTGAGGAAGGAAAACACAACCCCAGGTGGAATGTTGTTGTAAGGATCAAAGTTTTGCTGCATACAGTAAAGAAGTTTCAAATGGCAGAGGTGTAGAAGAGGTTCAGAAGACTCAGTGTACAAACTCTGGACTAGAGAATTGCAGAAAGCCCTTATGCAGAGACAAAGCCATTGATGGTGAACAGGGTCCAAGGTCTTCAAGGCTGAGGTTCTGATAGAGCTGGAAACCAGAGATCCATAGTCCAGTTTCGATCAAATAAGGGTACAATAGATTTTTAACACAGAACATCGATCCACTCACCAAGAGGTAGAAGAGAGGACACGGAAAACGTTCAGTGTCCTTGTGCACTTGACACATAGCTGCTTGATGTGTGGAATAAAGGTCAGCTTATAATCAAAGATAAGCCCCAAGAACATTTCCTCAGGGACCAGGGGAAGCACAGCTTCTCCAAGACAGGGCTCAGAATCAGGGTGAATAACTCATTGGCAGCAGAAGTGCATGCAAATGGTTTTAGAGTGAAAAAAGGTAAAACTGATTGAGGACAATCTCTAGCTACCACTCAATAAACTAATGTTCAACCACTAACATGAGATGTGGAAGTCATTGACATAGAGACCAATTGCAATTGTCAGGGGGAGTGGTCCACTGAAGGCATTAATCTTTGAAATGAAATGTTTGGCATTCAAAACACAACCCTGAGGGGCTTCAAGTTCCTGTAGGAAAGAATGTGAAAGTTTTAAACCCACACTGACTTGGAATCTCCAGTACATTAAAAAATAATTTATAAAAATGGGCAAATGGCCACACAACCTGCATGAGTGAAGTCTCTCATGATGCCATTCCTCCACATAGTAGTACAAGTTTTCTCAAGGTAAAAAATTACAAAAACAAGATATTACTGCTTGAGAAAGGTTTCCCCGATTGATGTTTCAAGTCAAATCAGGTGATTCACACTGGATTGCTGTCATCAGAACTCATACTGGATAGGCGATAGGAGGTTGTTTGATTTGAGGAACCAAACAAGATGAGCATTAACTGTCCTCTCTAAGATATTAGAGATACAGCTCATCAAACCAATCAGTTGGTAGTTTGAAGAAGTCTCAGAATTCTTCCCAAACTGAAAAAAAGGGAGGACAACAGCTCAAGTTTAGGAATCAACTTTTTCCATCATCCATTTTTTTATTCAAATTTGATCATCATCAACTGCACTGCCTCATGTCATTGCTAATGTCAAGCACTTTATCGCTGCCACAGACTCCACCCATTTTGTAACATCAGTCTGGTTTAGATGTTTGTTATCGAGCGTGTACTATTTTGCATGTGCTTGCAAACATATTTTTATTGTGCAACCTTCAAGTGTTTAAATATATTTTGTTTTTAATCCCATAATATGGATAAGTGGATAATTCAAAAACTAAATAATCCAGATGATGGTGAACACTCAGAAAATAAAGACAATTTAATTAATTCTGGCATTACTGCTGAAAAGAAAATGTTGCATGACTGAAAAAATGTGAAACAAGAATTTAATTAAAGTTGGGAATTGAAATTTGCAGTGATTGAAGCAAATAATAAGCCAGTTTGTCTTTTGTGTAACAGAGTTTTTAGAAATAGTAAATTATACAACCTTAATCAACACTTTAACAATTGTTATGTGTCTGAAAGCACAACTTCATGAACAATAGGGAGGCCTAAAAAGATTTTTATCACAGATAGAACTAGTTTCATTAGCTAGCTATAAAGTAGCTTGGATTCTAGCTCATAAAAGAAATCATTTTCTGATGCTGAACAAGTAAACGAAATATTGATTTTGGTCATTGAAACTCTGTTGGAGAATTATAATTCATAAATAAAAAATGACACTGTTCAAAAGGTAAGTAATTTGCAATTAAGTCGAAAAACAATTGCTTGAGTTGGTATAAGACAGAAAATCAGTTGCTTGAGCAACTAAAAGACTGTTAGTATTTTTTTTAGCACTAGTTGAGTTAACAGACGTTAGTGACACTGCACAGTTGATATTTTAGGTTCGATATATAACTTCAGAACTTCAACTGAGGAAAGAAATGCTTGGCCTTTGTAGATTATGAGATTGAACTTGTAAAAAAAACATCTTTGAAAAATTTCTGAAATGTCCAAAAAATTCAATCTGGATTTTAAAAAACTGGTTTCTGTCACAACAGATGGTGCTCCCACCATGACTTAAGCAAAATTAGGATTTGTTTATCTTTTGAAGCAGCATTTAATTGAAAATAATGTGAAGTCCACACTGCTATCTTTCCATTGTATTTTGTATCAGAAAATTTGTGTGCTCAGTGTGCTCAAAAAGTGATAAATTGAAAAAGTTGATGAACATTGTTGTAAAAATTGTGAATTATATTAGAAGTGTAAGTTCTCTCATCCATCGACAGTTTCTCAAGTCTTTGAAGAAAAGCAGAGGAAAAGTCTTGAATGATTTACTTCCTTATTTCCTCAAATAAAAGGGTATCTTGTTGAAAAAGGTAAGACTGAAAATTTCCCTGAAATTGAAACTTTGTTATGGCAGTGTAATTTGCACTTTCTGTGCAACATGATGGCTCACTGGCTCAAAAATCTATCTCAAAAGTTGAATCACGTTTCTCTGAACTTAAAATTTGAAACAGATATTTGAATTTTTCCATGATCCATTACAATTTGACTTTGGAAATTTCAGTAAAGAACTTACATCTTTTCTGTCTTTGGATAAGTGTGGATTTGAAGACTAGATCCTTACCCTGCGAAGTGTAGAACACATAAAAGGTAAACAAAAATGTTCTATCAGAGAGATGTGGCTCACTGTTCTGATAAGCGAGAATCTTTCAGATTTAAAAATAACAATTTCAAAATTGCTATCAAGGGCACTGCAGCAACACCAGGGTTTTGTGAGCACTATACCCAAACACTAGCATCAGACACAATGTCCACAACATCCACTGAGAACATCCAACACTGGTACTTGGTTGACCCTAGCCAAAGTGGACCAGCTAACTGACTCTAGGGTCGGCCACCCCAAGACTGCCTGTCTACAGGAATTCAAAGCCAAAGTGGTGTGTTAGAGTTGGATAACTCAACCACCTGTATCCTCTCCTCTCCTTGTGGGTCACCATGCACAGCATACACATGAGTGGATGTTCAGACCCCAAAGGAGGTAAACTAAAAGTACAGAACCTTCTCTGCAAGGTCTGCTTACCACATACAGAAATCCAAACTGAGGAGCAAGAATAATGGAATGGAAAGCCCAAGTCAACATAGCTATACAGTGCACTGGTTGGTTGGTTTATTTAGTGTTTTATGGCACAAAGCAGCTAGGCTATCTGTGCCAAAAGTCCAGTAAAAAGATAAAAGTAAATATAGTAAAATTCATAAAAGGAAATGAAGGTAAAAAAAACAGCAATTAAAAGTATAATGGCATAAAACCAATGTTGACATCCAGTCTACAATGTTAAGAGAGAAATTACAGAAAGAGCAGTTATAAAGGACTTTCTGTAGCATAATGGTAATTATCATAACCCACCAAGAAGACTAACAGATAAGTACAAGAACCACCATCAGACACCTGAAGTTGGCCTTTCCAGTCCTGAATCTGAGTTATGTGACATTACAGCCATTATAAAAGGGTAAAAGTAATAAAAGTGTTAAAAGACATGCAGCAAAATTGTAATAATAACTTGCCACGATGACTAACGGGTAGCTCAAACAGCAGTGTTAGTCACATGAAGTTGGCCTTTCCAGTCCTGGTGTCGAGTTATTTAATGTTACTGCCATTTTCTAATTTCAAATCGAACTTTAAAAGGGAACCACAATAAAAAAGGTTTAATGAAGAAATATGAAACACTTAAACGACATTAAAAAGATTAATAGCCATTAAAAAACTGAAAACTTTGTCAAGGTGGACAGTGTCACCCACCAATAGCACTATCTAATGTTATGGACAAACCTTGGGACAGAACATGTTTAAAATAGTGCCATCGTTGAAGTTGTAACGATGGCAAGAAAGTAAAATATGAAACACACAAACTACACATTGGTGCATCAGTTCCAGATAAAAGAAAGCGATGAGTTAAAAAACTGTGACCAATGCGTAGTCTAGTTAGAACTTCCTCCTTCTAATCTTTACAGAAGCAAGACAGCCAAAGTCCAATATAGGGTTTTCTTTGGAAAAGCTTGCTTTTGTGTTGCTCACTCTAAGTCGACTGTCAGCTGGCACGAGTCGAGCCTTGAATACAGGACCATAGTCCATGTATGGAATAGGCAGAGTGGTGATAGTACCAGAGCAGATAGATTTAGCTGCTGTATCTACAAGCTCATTCCTGCGAATACCAATGTGGCCTGGTATCCAAAAAACTGGATAGAAGTAGATGTTAATGAGAAATGGGGCAGTCGGCTTTGAATATCAGTGATAACAGGGTGTGAGACAAGGTGAAGCGATTCCAGGGCCAGTAGAGAACTAAGTGAGTCAGTATAAATAGTGCAGTTGGAGTACTGCTTAGCTTCAATATGATCCAGGGTAAGAGAAATGGCATACAGTTCAGCAGTGAACACATAAGCTGTAGAGGGGATTCTGCATGCAACCAACAAACCGCAACAAACCATGTAAGAGCCCACAGACTCACCTGATTTGGAACTATCCTTATAAATTAGAATGGAAAGATTGTTCGAAAGATGTTCCGTAAATAAAAGAGGGTACTTCCAATCAGAAGTATCTACTTTTCTCAGATGACGTAAAGAAAGGTCACATATGGAGACTGTAATAAGCAATTGTAGGATGAGCTGACCGGTGGATTCTGCAATGTTATCCAAGGACAGACCCAATTCATCTAATTGCGCCTGGAAGCGAAGGCCAAAAGGAGCAATGGCAGATCGTCTGTTCTGAAAATGTATGGCCCACTGAGGAAGGAAAACGCAACCCCAGGTGGGATGCTTTGGTAAGGAAAGAAGTTTCGAAGAATAAAGACAGTTGCAAACAGCAGAGGTGCAAAGAAGGTTCATAATATTCTATGTATAAGCTCTAAACTGTGGATGTGCAGAAAGCCCCAGTGCAGAGTTGAAAACCTTGATGATGAATGGGGTCCAGCATCTTTAAGGCAGAGGGTCTGGCAGAGCCATAGACCATTGATCCATAGTCGAGTTTCGATCGAATAAGAGATGATATATCTTTAACATTAGAACATTGATCTGCTCCCCAACTGATGGTAGAGAGGACACGGAGGATGTTCAGTGCTCTTGTGCATTTGACCCAAGCTGCGCTTGAGTGTGGTATAAAGGTCAGCTTACAGTCAAAGATAAGCCCCAAGAACTTGGTCTCAGGAACCACAGGCAACAAAACTTCATCGATACGGAGTTCAGGATCAGGGTGAATACCCCTTTGGTGGCAAAAGTGCATGCAAACTGTTTTAGAGAGAGAGAAATTAAAGCTGTTTGCCATGGTCCACTTCAGTACATGATCGAGGGCAGTTTGTAGTTGCCGCTCAATATATCTCACGTTCGACGACTGACACAAGATGTGAAAGTTGTTGACATAGAGCCCGTTTGCAACAGTGAAAGGGAGTTGTTCAGTGATAGCATTAATCTTTATAATGAAAAGTGTGACACTCAAAACACAGCCCTGAGGGACCCTAAGTTCTTGTAAAAAAGAACAGGAAAGTGTCAAACCCACATGAACTTGGAATCTCCTGTCCGTTTAAAATTTTTTTAATAAACATGAGTAAATGGCCACGTAACCCATATACATGGAGGCCTCCCAAATCACTATACCTCCATGTTGTGTCATAAGCCTTCTCAATGTCAAAGAATATTGATACAAGATGTTGTCATTTGAGAAAGGCTTATCTGATTGATGTTTCAAGTCAAATTAGGTGGTCCATGGTGAAGTGCTGTCGTCGGAACCCACATTGGGTGGGCAAGAGGAGGTTGTTTGATTTGAGGAACCAATCAAGACGAGCATTAACTATCCTCTCTAAGGTCTTACAGAGACAGCTTGTCAAAGCAATTGGACGGTGGTTTGAAGGACTCTTGGGATCTTTCCCAGGCTCAGAGAAAGGTAAGATAAGAGCCTGGCACCAGGCATTAAGAAAAACATTCTCCTGCCAGATCCGGTTAAAAACAATTAGAAGAATATCAAAAGAAGCAGGAGATGGATGGCGCATTATGTCATAGTGTACATCATCAGGTCCAACAGATGTACTACCATACAGATGAAGGGCCATTGTCAATTCCACCAGAGCAAAGAGACGATTATAGTCAAAGAGACAGTCAGTTCAAAAGGAAAGAGGTAAACGCTCTGCCCGAGTCTTGATGGCCAAGAAGGTGAAGGAACAAGCAGAAGTGCCAGATACCTGGCAAAAGCATTCACCTAGAGTATCGGTGATGCTCCGGACATTAGCTACCTTTTGGCCATGATAGAGTAAGATCGAGAGGGGGACAGAATTGTTGTGCCTACTGTCTCTCAAACCCTGTTCCATATGACTTTGGAACTGGTGGTAGAAGATATGTTAGTTGTGAACTTAATCCAAGATTCCTTCTTGCTTTGGCGCCTTACCCACCTAGCATGTGCACGGGCCCGTTGGAAAGCAATGCGGTTTGAAAGTGTGGGATATCTATGAAAAGTATCCCAGGCCTGTTTTTGAGCCTTTCGTGCCATGTAGCAGGCAGGATTCCACCACGGACGAGGATATAGTGGAAAACGTGTCGAGGGTTTAGTAATACACTTGTATAATAAAGTCAGTTACTGCTGCCACACAGTCGTCTATTAATGGCTGACAGACGATGGCAGGATCAAGTTGTGCGAGAGCAGTGAAAGTGGACCAGTCTGCCTGATCTAGCTTCCACCGGCGCGTGGGTAGGGTGGCATCAACCATGGCCAGTCTCTCTTAAAAGTATATCGGAAAATGATCACTGCCTTGTGGATTACTGTCAACCTTCCATGAAAATGGGAGAATAATAAAGGGGAGCAAACTGAGAGATCAATAGCGTAACGGACTGACTAGGTGCATGAAAATAAGTGGAAGGACCAGTAATGAAAAGAGAAAGGTTGTGATCAGAGAGCCTCACGCCTATCAATAACAGCACTTCCCCAGAGGGGATGATGTCCATTAAAGTCCCCAGGATAAGAAAGGGAGACAGCAACTGTTCAACAAGAGTATCAAGGTCTGAGTGATCACATGTCTCTCCAGGTGACAGATAGAAAGAACAAACAGTGATGGTATTACCCAGGGAAACACATATGGCTACAGCTTCCAAGGGTGTGTTGAGTGACAAAGACAGGGTGGGCACATGCTGATCAACCAACAGTGCCACCCCTCCATGTACTTGTCCATCACACAGCCTGTCATTTCTGTACAGAGAAAACTGCCAAAGGTGACTGTATCGCAGGTTTCAGAAATGTTTCTTGTGAGGAAAGATATACAGGTTGGTAGGAAGCAATCAGTGTTTTGATGTCATCCAGATTAGAACGTAAACCTCAACAGTTCCATTGTATCAAGTTGGCCATTTTTAATGATGTGAAAGCAAAGTGGCTGGAGAACCCTTCTGTTTACGACCTTGTCTTTTTTTTCCTTACTGTCCTTATTCAGAGGAGGTCTATCGACCTCCATGAATCCTGCCCTGGATCGATTGGGCAGGTCTTCATTGTTGGAAGGGGATTCCAGTGACTGAGGACGTAAGCGAATGATTGTTTTGCATCTTGGGGTGGGAGAAAAGATGTATCTGAAGAAATGCCTGTATATGGAACCAAAGGATGTGGATCTTGGGGTTTGTTGGAATGTATGGGAGGAACAGAGATGGGTGTAGAAGTTGATTCATCAACCATGGAGGTCATAAGGCTTTTCATTTGTATGGATGAATGCTGTTAAATACACCCAAATGGACAAGGTATTGGGTAGGACTTGTGCAATGTGATTAACTACCCAACCTGAGCAACCACTTCAAGAAGGTGATGAGTATAACTGACCAGCTCCAGTTCAGAATAAGCCAGTCATCTGTATAATAATGGAAATATAGCCCCCAAGGCATGAAGATGAAGAGCAAAAGCCCTGACCATCCAACAGAAAACATAAGGTACAGAAGCTAGGCTGAAGGGTAGGATACAACTAGTACACCATCCTGTGACAGACAAACCAAAGATATGAATGAGACTGTGATAAGCATTGGAGACATCAATCTTGGTTATAAACATACCTGGAAAAACAGAGCTCACTAAAAACTGAGATAGGACTCTATGATTAAATGTGGGAGGGGAACAAAGCAACTGAAGTGGGACAGATTTATGACAGGCTTCCAGTCCCAGTCTTCTGGGAAGCAACAAAGAGTCAAGAGTAAAATACAAGTAACTGAAAAGGAATAGGTTCATTAGCCTGTTGAGTGAGGTCCTGAACTGCCTTTTACAAATACTGGGATTCCAAGGTGGAAAGAAGAAAATAGGAACAAGAAACAAGAGAGGTGTGGCAAGAAATGAGATATTAAATCCTTCTGACCAAACTTGAAAAACCTTAACATCATTGATAAAAGGATGCCAATGATGGCAAAAGGCCATAAGTCTAGCTCCTACTAGACCAGAACCCACCAGTTAGTCACCAGTACTGTTCACAACATGTGTGTTGTCAAAGAAAACAATAAGCTGTGGCACCTCAAGAAAAAGGGACAGGTAAGGACTGGGAAGGGGAAGGACAGGAAACCATAACAGGTGTCATAACTGGATCCAAATGAGAAAAATGAGCTACCAGATGAGAAAGAGTAAACTGTTGTTGTCCCAATGGCACCTGAGATTTTAAAGACTCCAGAATCATATCAAAGATGAAGCAAAAATGGGGCTTTACGTAAATCTTGGAATTAAAATATAGGTAAACAGACCTTCAATAAGACACCATCCTTACCAAGAAAGTTCCAATAGAGAAGCCACTTATGTCATGCCAGAGTTGGAGATGACAAATGAGTCAACCTGAAAGTAGGAAGGAAAAGAATGTCCTCAGAAAATCCCTAAGAATTTTGTGAAGAGCCTCTGATACAAGTTAAATAGTGCAAAATACTTCAAAAAGAGTTGTGAGGGTAAGATGTAGTCGGGAAAAGTGGTAAGGGGTTAAACTGATAGGAAATTCAGAGCCTGCCCCAAAAGTTGGTGAAACAGAACTCAACAGTTGTTAGTCAAGATTAGTACAGTTTGCATGATAATAAGTAATGACAGACTGATCCAAGGTCTGTGGGGGATGAGGCATGCTAACACCATCATTTAACTGAGAGGCAAACTGTTTTGTACGGACCTCAATGTCAGAGGAGGAGAATACAAAATAGGTTTTGGAAGAATGTTCATGTGGTAAGAAAGGATGTGTTTCATAAGAAATAGGGATGTCAATACATCTATATGTATCTGCATCAAGAAACTATTATAAGAAAAACTTCAAATGCACCAAAAAAAAGTTAAAAAATATTAATTGTTAGATATATAATGCCTAAAGCCAATAAACTGAGCTAAAGATAGGTAGCTCGTAGGAGATTACTTCATAATAAGATTGATAATGCACTAAATGATCATTTTAAACCAGCCTACTTATAATAACGTAACCTTGAACTGAAACCGTGGGAAGTTTGACTGTAATAGTGCATATTCTAATTTATAATGCCAAGGTTAATAAGTCACATTAAGACTACTGAAAAGGTAAATTTCATAGCATCACTTTATTATTGATTCTTCATGAATTTTTAAACCAACTACTGTTTTAAATTTATCAGTATTAACAAGAGTTTAGTAAATGATGACATTATTAATTATAAGGCAACAGACTCATGGAACAAGTCATTTTGAACAAGCATTATTTGCTCAAGAATGTGCCATTCAATCATAAAGTTTTGTTGATTAAATAAATGACCAAGTGTTTCAAATACAAGTTTCATTACTTAACCATAAAATCATAAGATAATGACACAAGAACTACAATGGTTTGGTGGCAGCTTTGAACAAGAAAAAGTCTGCTAGAAGAATTTCTAATATAAAACTATGCATTAGTTTCCAGTTTCAATCTACTACTTCAAAAAAAAAAAAAAACACTCCCAAAATGTTGTTTTGGTGCTGATAAGTATTTTCAAAGATCCACTCCATTTTAATCTTTGTAGCCACAACAATAAACATCCCTAGCACGTTTCTTATCACTTTCATTGGTTGAGGTCAGATCAATCGTCTGCCAGTTCTTGAATGAACTAAAGCAATGAAAGCAGTTACAATGAAATCAACAGAATATCATATTCTTAATGTTCCTCCTGCTTCAAAGGTTTTTGTTTTGTCCTTTTCTGACTGGCTTCTAATGTTTTAACAACCTTTCTTTCTGGTACTTTAACAGGAACACCACTGTTGCTGTATCTGTTGTGTATGAATTTCACACAAACATCAATCTTCCAATTTTGAGATTATCATAAACATTACTTTTGGACATTCTTACATAACGTATTCAAAGAAGGTATGAGCAAAAGTACAGAAGGTATAACACTTGCTAATTTAGCACTTAAAACAGGTCTTTTATAGGTAAATTAATTTGCAAAAATCAATGTATTTCACCCAAAATGACACAAATGAGGTGGGGGTGAGAATTCATTTACAAATGAACATTTATCTGAAGGATGTGAGCCAATGAACAGAAAAGTTGTATTGTTTGATAGTTCTAATACTGCATTTTTGTTGGAAGGAAATCAAATCTGAATACTTTTCAACAGTGGCTGAATAAAATGATGGCCAAAGCAACCACTCATTTCACTATGATTGACTCCTGATTATAGAGTTAAAGTTTCTTTAAATAAACAACATACATTCATAATTTTTCAGTTATACTTGTAATTTGATAAAAGTGTTGGTAAGGCAGAAATATGTTCATTTAAGTTTAAAAACATTAATAACATGGAACATAAAAATACATTTAAATCAGAAATAATGTGTGTCTAAACATTTTTGAGTTAACTACATTTCTTATTTAAAAAGTACAACACAAACAAAATACAAGACTTAACAAAATTCCAGTATTCAGCATTTACAATGTTTCTACAAGGTGCTTCAATAATACAAGCTGTACCACACACCATTATTCCTTCAACAGAGAACTGTTGTACTTAAAATTCTTACAACTAGGAATCATATTATGGTGTTAGAAAATATATTTAAGTTTAAAATCTTACTGCAACACTTTTATAATACACTTCCTTAAGTAGAAAGAAACAGTTTTCTTTCAAGATGTTTATTGTGTGAAGATCTATACAAAGTTCAGTTTTTACTGTACAGAAAGGGTTTGAATATGCTAAAGAAATTGTCAAATTATCAGTTTACATTCTGACTGGGAAAAAGTATTTATAAATGTAAAAACCCTACAATTATGGGTATTGATTATGTGTGTATGATAATTAATAACACACTCAAAACATGCAATTTTTTAACAGTTGAAAATTAGTTAATGATTCTTATCACAACTGTTTTAAAAGCAACTCTACTTACCACCAAAGCTAGTTCCAAAAGAGCTAAACATCAAGGTGAAACCAAAGACATTTAGAAAATACTTCATTTTTCAGCACTGTAATGGTTTTCTCATTATCACACTTTTTAGAACTACATCAGTTAAAATAAGGCTGATATTTAACTAATAAAAAGGTGTTCATAAAGTTTTCTAATTACATACAAACTGGAAATAATATGCATATAGTTATTACTGTGGACTAATTTCTCACAAACTTCAAGGGAATTTTTTGAAGGCATCCACTATTTTGAATAAACACGTACAAAGACTCAGGGCTGTCCTTTGGTTGGAAATGTATCAAAAAATAGTGTCTTGCTGCATAAGTGATCTGTAAGCAAAGAAAGTTTCAAATATGTATTTTACATATGCTTATTGGATAACATGTATACTTTACTCATTGCACTAACAAATATTTTTTTTTTTCGCATTGTAACAATTTCAGAAACATACCCATTTCCATAGTTTTGGTAAGTCTAAATCACTTTTAATCTTACTGAAATCCTCATGAGCAAACATAGCAAGACTTATCTTACACTGTAATATTTAAAATAATCTTATTTTCAAGTGCTCAAATAAACCAAGCTGAAAACAATAGTTTAAAATGACTATTATATTTTTGCATATCCTTACAAGATACATATTTATTCAAACTAAATTATATCACACTTTCACTTCTACTATAACTGCTGTATGACATTCATAGTGAGGGTATGTACCATGTGCTTTTTTTCATGCCTTTACACAAAATGCAATTTTTTAAATTGTTGTTTTTCATAGTTCACTATGTAGACACAGTGAGGCACTCAAGCAAGTTACTAATTTTACTATTCCTGACTAGTGTGCTAGCACTATGTGTAAACCATAGCCTGTTTACATGGTTTTCTTTCAAGAATAATGAAAACATTTAATTAAGCAGACCCATTCTTGTCTCTAGCAAATCAAGTAGCAATTGCATCTTCCTCTAGACTGCTGGGGTAATGATACACTTAGTATGCACCTTCTACTAGCTAGTTTAATTTAATTACAGAGCTATTCTAGTCTATAACAAATCAAGTAATACCTACCCCTTCCACTAGCTAGTTGAGATAACATGTGCTTACCATTATCTTTTGTGTGTCAAAAAGCTGAAGTTTATTGATATACTTAAGCCAGTGTTTGGGCTGAAAGATAAGGATTTGTGTATTTTTCATACTGTAAAGGTGGAATGTGTTTAACTTTAAGCATGAGCTAATAAAGCTCTTGCACTGTATTTTTGTGTAACATTTTCTTTTGTTTCTTACATGAAAACTTTTAAAGCTTTTGCATAGTATAGAAATTGCAAGTGATATTTTCACTTTCACTCACAGAAAGTGCTCATAAGACTACAGGCGGCCTCAATGTTTCAGTTGCATTTGCTTTAAGTGAATAAAGGCAGAGTTCATTCCTGCTAATCATGAAGTAATGTGCAGCAGTTGCTCCATGCATAGTTTAAAGCATTTAGTTTCATAGAGATATTCAAGCTGGGCCTTAGCGCTTTCCCAATATTTGGATAGTGTCTTATAGTGTTTTGTTATTTAAAGTTGGCTCACTTTCATTTAATGTTTTAGTTTAATCTATGGGGAGGGAGGTACATGTACTACTAAAAATAGGTTTTGTTACCCTCACTTAGCAGCTCTTATTAATACTTTTTTTTTATAAAGCACACAGTAACTTCCAATAGCATATTATAATTTATTGTAAATTGTGAACTGTTACCAAATATTGTTTTGTGTCTAAATTTGTCTCTTTCCTCAGTTACCAAAACAAGTGCATTCCAAAGTGTTAATAGCAGGGATACTATATTCTACAGTTAATCTAAAAGTTACCACATATTTTATACAATTCTCTCTCAAATATATAAAAGAAAAAGAAAGTTCCCTTATTGTTATCTAGAACATCTAAAAAATTTTAGATTTCTTTTGTATCAATAATGACAAAACTACCATTAATCCTTTCAGTATGGGCTCACTCTAATACACAGGAGTTCATCTACACATTTGTATGTTAGGTATTTGCAATATAACTTTTCACACAGTATGTGTATATTCACAAACTTTGGCAAACTTTTGGTAAAGATCACATGTATTTTCTATACAAAAAAAAAACAGATTTTTGAATGAAATATTTTAAATAAAGATTTGTTTGTGAAAACAGTCTTTCATTAATAGTCTGAGTGCAAAGTGATTTTGTGTTATGATTAAATAAAACTATTTTTTGTCCCAAAAATCGCAAATATTATTTGTGTAATTTCTAGAACCTCCTAAATATATTTCAAATGTTTGTTTTCAGTAAGACTTTACATTTTATGTTATTTTCTATACTCCATGTAGAGCCTGTCATTTGACCAGCATTGCAAGCATCATAAAATAATTAGGAAATAAATATAAATTATGCTTTTTTAATGCCAGAATGACTCACGTATTATAACATAAAAAATACAAATGTTTAGTCTAAGTAGCTTAAGTCTCAAAACATTTTATATATATATATATATATATATTATTTATTATATTATTGATGTTAAAGTCATACCTACCTAACATTATGTAATATGCATTGATGTAGTGCATGTGCATTCATGTTACATATCCAGTAATATAAAACTGACCTTTAATTTTCTGTGTTGGCTGTGTTTTAGTAGACTAGTATTTTATAATATACAGTAACATTCCAATTATTAAACATTATATATTTATATATATATATATGTAGATTAATACTGTTTAGAAATAAATTATTAAACTTATTTTTCTTAAAATATAGAAAAACAGATAAAGTAGTAAAAAAAACAATTATCTCTTCCAGCTACAACCTTTGAACTCAGTTGCTGCTGGACACAGGTCTGCTAAGCCTTTTAAAATTTCTCACATGGGGGATACCAAACAAAATTTTTTAAAGTTTTATGTATAAAGCTGAATAATCAAAGTCATAAATAATTACACTAATACCATGGAATTCCACTATAATTTATTAAGCTTGGTAACTAAGGTGTATTTAGATTTTAAAAAAACATGAAACTTTAAGCAGACTAAAGACACACCCTACCTCATAGAAATATTGGATCAAAAGAATGTTAGCCTTTTCAGATTAAAATGGCTGAGAACACCACTATGGAACATTTTAAACTTTTGATTGATTATTCATATGTCACATATTGAAGTAAGTGTATATCAGGAACTTTTTTTAAAAAAAAAGGAAAAGTAAAAGTGCAACCATGTTTGATTCAGTACATAACCATACCTCAGTAAAATAAAAGATATAAGGTCATTATTTTATATTCTAGTTTGTCAATACTAGTAATTCAAGTTCTTAATTTGTACAAAAGTATAAGCTTTGTATTTTGACATCACAAACATCTAATTTTAAACAGTGCTGCATTCAACATACTACATGACTCACTAAAATCTGTATTTGTGTTCTTTTAATATTTACTTTTAAATTGAGAAATTAGCTTGTATACAATATTAAGGTTTGAATTATAATATACAATTTGATTCCAAACTTATTGATATAAATTCATAAAATAGTAGTTCAATAAAATGTTGAATACAAGTCAATAAACGCGTGATGGTTCTTGACCTGTGACCCAATGAGAAAGGGTCAATTAAATTTAAGGTTAAGTATTTATTAATTACTGACTGCTATAATTATATGTGTGTTGCATAAGCTGACACCACTGTTATGATTCTTCTTTCCTTTATTGGAGTAAAAATGATTGATTAGCAATTATTGGTATGTTCAGATATGAGAAACATTAAAGTTTCTTATACGATCATAAAAATTAATAATGGCTCTTAAATTTTTATGATAATCAAAGTAAGTATCAAGGTTGACCACTGTAAGTACACTCATAAGATTTTAAGGACAATTTCTGTTGTCCCACTTTCATACAGGAAACCATATTTAAAAAAGTATAGTTTAAAAACAATGTCATTGGACCTGTATGTTTCAACAACATGATGAAAAAACTACAAAATAAAATAGAAAGAAATGGCAATATATCCTACCCATTCCTCTTTTATGTATAAAAACATGATGACTATGGTAAGAGCAAACATTCTAATTGTTAAGGTAATCTCTAGTTACTAAATATCAATACTTGAAGCTTAATGAAATCTGATCTTTTATAGGAACTGACAAATTAGTAAAATTAAGATTTTCTAAAAATCATTTGTTAAATTCCAATTTCAGATGTTTCCTCATTTATCAGTAACAATTTTATACTAAAACCTATATTCAAGATAAAATGATATATCTGTCTTCAAGCCATAGCATTCATGTCGTTATTCAGCTTACAACAGTACATATATTTATCCTTTTATTTCGAAATGTGCTGGATGTATTTGGTAATAACTCAGAATATTAAATGTACCGGCAGAAACACAACTAAGTGTACTCCTTTAAATCATTTGCTTTTTCTATCTAGTGTAAATGAAATGCGCTATAATTAGTGTTTAAAATAGGTACCAAGATACAATCACAATGTTCATAAACTCCTCACTAATAACCTGGAACCAATGTTCTTACAATGTGCACAGCTTTGGTCTCCTCATTTATAAAGAACACATTTTCTTATTGAAAAAACTTCAGAGGAGAGCTGTGAGGATGGTTCCAAGGAAGGAAAGATTATCTTGTCGAAATACATCAAGATATCTCAATTACTTTATTTTACAGAAACAAAATATATAGAGATACCATCATGAGGGGACCCAAACTTATGATTTGGAAAATATACTGTGTTTTTACAACATAACAACTGGTTACAGAAAGAGTTAACGTTATCAGTAGTGGAAATCAGCAGTTTAATTTTTAATGCCTAAATATTTCCAGCCAACATGAGGTATTTCACCTGGTAGCAATTTCCACGTTAAAAAAATAAAATACTTAGAGTTCAAATTCAATCAACAGAAGTTCTAATAATTTATTTTTTTAAATAAAACTTTAGATGCTAATTCTGATTTTGAGTTGATTTCAGTTCACTCTTAATGAAATCATCAGTGCCAAAGTTCCCAAAGTTTTTATGACATTTATTGCTCTCCAAGAGGAACATCATAACAGTTTTAATTTGTCCTTGTCAGATATTTTTGTTACAGCAAACAAAAAAATATTTAACAAGTTTATAAAAGGTCAGCTTGGTGACAGGGTTTTAGAAGGTTCTTGAACAAATTTGCTACATTTTTTTCCCCCACTTGCAAAGGCTTGCTTTATTACTTTATACTTCATTTGAATTATGACAAGGAATGTGTTACATGCAACAAGGTTAGTTAAGCTTAGTTAAATCATTTTGCATTTGACTGTATCAAATTTTGTTTCTATGACAAGGCCACTGTGGTTTTATTCCTTACACAAAAATTAAAGAAAAAAAAGGACCTGTTAATCCATACAAGCTGTCCCATACACTAAACTATACCTTAAAAAAAATAATACTCAAAGCCAACCTCATCATTTAAAAATATCAAATTTTCTTTTAAAATCCCCTAAATGTACAAAATCTATCATATTGGAATAAAGGTAGTTTAGTAATCCAACCATCCAATCAATTCCCTTAAAATCTTAAATGCTTCATCAGATCCCTTTCTAGCTTCTTTTTTGAAAAAAAACAATTTCAATTTCATGGGCAAAAAAAGAAAATTTCATAAGCAAGTACTACATTTCTGAAACCTTAATATAAAGTTTATCATAACTTTCACCAGTTTCATCTAATAGTTTAAAACAAACTCCAACTAAGTCTTCTCCCCTTATGTCCACTAAAAGAAACTCAAATACATTCAATCTCCATGCTATTCTCTTTGATATCCTCAGTTTAAACAGGATCAAACTAATATTTTACATGTAAATCCCACTCTCTTCCATCAATGTTTTTTGTACTTATACCCCTATTGTGTAACCTATAAGTCTGTATTTAAAAGAAATTTGTCATCACAACTGTCTACAGTTAACAAATTTCAAGTTATTCTTATTAAACTAAAATCCCCTGCTCCAACTAGTGTTCTGAAGTCATATTTCTTATATATGTGGCATTACACTGTAAAAATTTGGCCTACATCCTTAAAACTACTACTGTATTTTGTTCCTATACTATACTTTTCTTGCCATCTTATTTTTTTCTGCATTCAGTTTATCCTGGCCCTTACCAAGTAAAGTGAGCACAGAAAGACATCAAAAAGAAATGTATATATATCAATACAAAATCTCTTAACTAACAGTAAGAAAAATTCTTTACTTAAAATTTTAAAATGATTAAAAAAGTTATTATATACCACATAATATAAACAACATAAAACAAGAATACACTGTTTTTCAAATCAAAAAAGTGATCAAATTTAGTTTTATAAAATACACAATTTATGTAAAACTTAAAATATTGTAGAATGAGATAGAAATTAATTATTAAAATTACAGCAAAAGCTGTTTTTATTGTTTTATTTAACAAAATATTACAATGATACCTTTTCAAAAATTCAAATTTGAAAATTTATATAAATATTACATATAGAAATAAGATATTTTATCTGGAAAAAACTACATAATTATTGAAAGTAATTCTACAGAAGTTTGTTGTTTTCCCATACTATTTAACAAACCTTATAACAGGTGTGTGAAATTCACACACATACACAGGTCTCAAAGAACTAATAGGGGAATAATAAAATTCCCTAGAAAATAAAAGATGAATTTACACTTTTTTCCTCTTCTCAAAGCAAGTCTGAAGAGGCAGCCATGAAAGACCAAATTGCATCTTATTTTCTATACATTGTGTACCTCAACACCTTCATAGATTTAATTTTTTTAGTGAAACTAATTTACTAAATATTCCTCTATAAACATTGTTAACTTACATAAGTAAAATATCGGGAACCAACCCAAAGACACTCCACTAGTAACAAACATCCAGTTGACAATATTCCATTAATGACTTTTTTTTTTCCAACCACTTTACAGTTCAATTAGCTGAACTGATTTTCTTAGTTAATCCTTTGTTTAGTACCTTATTAAAAGCTTTTTGGCAACACAATAAGTCCATATCCAGACATAAAGTAACATACTAAAAAAACAACAATAATTTCCTTTAGTGAATCCATATTGGCTTTCTCTTTTATTATAAATTGACAACATTTTAAACAGATAAACAGGATCTTATTACCCTATCAAGGTTGTCCCTTCCAGCTCCTAAATGTAACACCCTTATTACTCATGTTCTGATACAATATTTTCTTAAATTTAGTTAAATTTTCTGCCTCCATCACCCTTGGAGGCAGATCATTCCAAAAAGTCTACCTCCTTGTTTCAAAAGCAATAATCTCTAAACTCCAGAAAACTCCTAGCTGCCAAAATTTGTATTTATAGCCTCTTGTCCTATTATTTTAACTGGCAAACACAAATAGCTTGATGGATCTATACTATCAATATCCTTAATCATCTTAAACACCTCAATCAAATCCTCTCCCATGAAAACAAGCTTAGAGTTTTTTATTTAGTCTTTCCTCATAGATAATCCCACCAACCCAGGTATAATCCTAGTGGCTCTTTTATGAACCTTTTCCAACAAGTCAATGTTCTTTTGAGAAAGGAAGCCCCAACCTGTATACAGTACTTCAAATTAGACATTGCTCATGATCTATACTGTGTTTCAGTAAATAAGCTTTTAAATATATAGCTCGAGTCATTAAAATTAAAAAAAAAAAAAAAGAACTGGAATCAAATTAATAAGAAGGCAAAAATCAATATACACAAAATAATTCGATTTTCGTGGGCCAGAAACAGGGAAATTGTTTATATAAAACTTAACTTCGGTAATTTACAACTAAATTTCTGTCACTGTATCATTTTTATTAGTTAAAGGTTAACTAACCCTAGTGTAACGCTGCCTATATATTAATTATTATTATTCCAAATATTTCTACTCCGGAAACAGTTGTGTTTTACTCATTAATCAATTCAACCCACCCTTTCAAATACAGATATATACGATAAGTTCCCAATTTTTGCTAACACTAACATATTAAAGTCTTGCAAATATATCTTTTCTTACCACAATGTGCACAAACAAAACGCCTCTAAACATACAAAATTCCAAATGCGTCAGCTTTTAAATTAACTAAAATAGTAACTCGCTAGACGGCTTTAATAACTTGTTACGTCAGGCTTAGAGGTTAGTTATAAACTTGTTTGATATACTCATCCTAAGAAATCTGTAATCTCGCTACCATACTCTCCCTGTTAAAAAAGAAAGAAACATTGCCAGAAAAATAATACTGGTACCATCAGCAAAACATATATAAAGCCTTACTGTATTAAAAATATTTAAATCACAGTTAATAACGTCGATAGTAGATCTCAGGTTATCGATTTTCTTTAACTACAGCGAAAGATATTAAAATGTTTAAATGTAAAGCTACAAAAAATAAGCTATCTTTGAAGTCCTCCCGCGAGTATCAATACCCAAATTGTGAGGTATGCGCCCTCATACTTACCATCGAGAAACTAGAAGGGTCAAAGATATAATAGAAAATCGTTCTTAAAATCAATACGAATTCTTAATAACTGTATTGTTGTAAGCTATATTTGAATTTCGATATTTCTTTACTAGAGGAAACGTTATTACACCCTGAGAAATGAACTACAGGATAATTAAGAATCTACAAGTTTCGTGTAGTAAGTGGAAGACGAGTGATTATATAAAATTTATAGATGTTAGTGTCTTAATCAAGTAATGAGTGAGGTGATTCAGTTCAACGTTCTGTTACTGACTTAGACAGTGAGAGCTATTGAATGTATTTAGCTATTATGAATTATAGTAGTTGTTAAGCAAAGGCACGGCATGACCAGGTGGTGTAAGGCGTTTGATTCGTAATCTTGAGGTCGCGGGTTCGAGCCTCCGTCGCGCCACACATGCTCTCCCTTTTAGCCGTGCGGGAATTATAATGTGACGGTCAATCTCATTATTCGTTGGTAAAAGAAATTCTGTCAGAGTTACGTATATGTGTGCTGGAATTCTTTTAGAGTATTTGTCTGTGACTTGTTGGCAATCAGTTCGTACAATGAACGGTAAGCACACAATTCACTTATTTTAAAATAAGATTTTCAAAAAAGTCAAGCGTATGTACAAAAATCCTTTACACTAAAGAATATCACAGTTCTATTCAGAGTTTCGAATAATTGCTTCTTTTACGTCAAAGTCTTTCTAGTGGATTCAGTTACTTGAAAACACTCTTTAACAAGACAAATTATTCTTATTAACTCTGTTAAACTGTGAAACTCACGTTAAAATATTATCAGTAAAGGATAATCACTCACACACTGGCTAACTTCACGTTTTCTTTCTTTCCTTTTTCTGACTCAAAATTCACTTGACTTGCACTGGCTCGGTCACTCAAACACACATGTATCGTACCAAACTTTTTATAAACTACGCTACGTTATCATGGAAAAATACTCACTTAAGGTAACGAGAAAAATACCGAAGATTTGAGTAACGTGACCTCAACAATATAATCAAAGCCTATTACGACTCGAAATTTACCACAATTGAAACTCAAAGAAAAATCAACTTTCAACATTCGTATGATGAAAATTAAACAATCGTTCAATATTAAACCATTAAACTACATAATAGACATTATGCTAAACAGTCTTTTTATCCAACAAATACATTAAGTTGTTATCATGATGCAGACTGCACTTTGTTCAATGACAGAACACGTTACAGCTATATATATGAAAAGTACATAAGACAGTTTTTGAATTTTAACAAGTTAAAAGCTTTATAATTATGAATGTATTTCCCAGTATATCAGTACAAGGAATTTAAAATTGGCATAATGGTAGTTCAGTTTTGTTATTTAAGAATTTTTGCACAATACTTTATAGGAGCTATTTGTGCATAGCCATCCGTAATTTTGATCTGTTAGGCTAGATGAAAATAAGTTAATGTACGGCACCCACTACCACTTTTGTCTGATTAAAGAATGGAATTTACCTATCACTTTTGTAGTGCATCTATTCTATATATAGAATAAATTTTTACGCCAAGAAATACGAACCGCGGTTTATAGAATGGCTGAGGTTTTTTTTTTTTAAAGTATAAATTGTCAACTCATAGCTCCATTTCTTGAGCGATTTGAGATTTAATTACATCACAGTCGTGGCTATTGAGAATTCACTCTTATTCACTTCGTAGTGTCAAGATTAGCGATAACTATAAATTATAGTCTATAATATATATATACAGATTAAAGTAATAATAAAATAAATGTGGTTATTAAATTGTTGCTTGTTGTCACAATTAGAAACTGGGTTACATTTTTGTTGTCAGTGATTTAGAAGTGTTATCTCTTTACGTCCCTATAAAATTATGATAACAGACTTTTATTTTTGACTTATTACAATGACAAAAAAAATTCAGATTCTCAATGTTTATTTACCATATTATTGTTCATCACTGACAGTCACATATTAGATACACTAGGTTTTATTGGGCTTGGATAACACTAAGTAACAACATTTTTACTTTTTCTTGTTCCTGGGCAGTAAGTGTTATTTCCCAATTACTTATGCCTAAAGTAAATGGAAAAGACCTGTTTTTCTTTTTAAACTTTGCTTTTGTGACCTGAGAGCGTATAACGAAAATATGATGGGAGACTATATTTGGGGGTTAATACGTGAAAGTGATTTACATTACAATTGCAGGTCACAAAAGCAAAGTTTGAAGGGAATAATGGCCATTTTCTGTACTTTTACATCATAAGCAATTAAGAAATAACACATACTATCCAGGAACAAAATTTGTAATACAGAGTGTTATTAGTCATACAATTAATACAAAGTAGGAGCTTTACAGGCTTTTATTATTTTCCTCGTGAACAATTTTTGTTGTTATATTTGTTATATCTTTGTAGAGTATTAACATGTAATAGTTGATTTATATATATAAAACTGATACAGTGGGTTACTTCAAGAAATTCTCAGTATCAGATCACGTTAGCAATAAGAGATCAATTTCTGTTCTGGGTAATCTACTTGCATAGCAGGTTGCACAGCAAGATAATATTAATGAACTACGCTTACATGAAACTTTATCAGCATCTATTCATCCACTGTTAATTACTTTAGTCCTTAACTAGTTTCAGATTTGATATCATTTTGTCATCTTTCTCTCCTCCGTAATATATCCTTTGAACTCCACGATATCTGATTACCACACATTACCACTTACTCCAGTCATTGATTACCATAGTTTGTTGTAGTATTTCAAAACAATAGACATGTATTACGATTGCCTTACGTTAGTTACTACAACAAATGCAAAGATATTTTTTAATGAAAGTTGGAATGTATAAGATTATCCCTGATGGAAAATCAATTTGACTATTGGAGAAAAGGCATATCCTTTATGCATAAAAGTTATCAGAAGTCTGCCAATTCTTTCCAGTCTCTACAACCAAAGAAGTTAACAGAGACTATCTTGGTTTAGCATTTGTGCTGATTTGTTTATTTGGAATTAAACACAAAGCTACACAATGAGTTATCTGCGCTCTGCTCACCATAAGTGTCGAAACCCATCTTTTAGCGGTGTAAGTCCGCTAACATACTGCTGTACACTGTGGTTGCTGATTTGTTTGTTTTGAATTTCGCGCAACGTTACACAGGGTCTATCAGCGCTAGCCATTCCTAATTCAGTAGTATAAGATTAGAGGGAAGACAGCTAGTCATCCACCAACTCTTGATGTCATACTATAACTTTCCCACGGCTAAAAGGTCGAGCATGTTTGATGTGACGGGGTTTCAAACCCGCGCCCCTCATATTGTGAGTCAATCGCCTTAACCACCTAGCCATGTTTTTTTTATATACATTCAGCCATAATTCATATAAAATTCTATTTGATAACGTACTTTACTAGTTCACTACTCAGTTATTCACAGTCAATGTTTCTACTGTCATGTAATAACTAGAAGAATGCTAACAGCTTCGTGTCAGTGAGTTATCGAAGAAGTTTGAATAACTGAATTACATCGTTGTAGGAACTAACGTATGATGAAAATATAGTTTAAAATGTGCTAAACCAGGTTGTATTGTGCAACACAAGAAAGAAAATAGTTGTACACGTGAACACAGCAGAAATGTTTGCCAAATTTTAATCAGAAATACTTTGACTTTACAGAACTTTATCTCACGATAACTAGGGCAAGATTATTCTCTAAAAACCAACAGAAAATTACAAAAGACAGGAAGAATGAAGCACAAACAATGTATACTTCTTTACCTTTAATTATCCAATCACAAGTGAAATTATGATACAATCATCGTAGAAATATCGGGTTATGAATATATGATGGCCGTTTTAATTATAGCAGAAGAATACAGAAGTTAGTGTTCACGAGAGAAAATTCACAGTCTTAAGGTACGTATTTACATTAACTAAGAGCAAACTGTTGTAGTCGTAGACCACACATACTTTGAATGTTAAAGAAATAAAGTTGTTGAAGGATAGTCATGACAGCTAAGACCCACCACAAATGATAGATCTTATGTGAGTATTATTTTACCAACGAGTAGTTGGATTGACCGTCACATTATAACGATACCCAGGGCTAAAAGTACGAGCATATTTGGTGTGACGGGGATTCGAACCTGCGACCCTCAGGTTACGAGCCGAGCACCCTAACCACCTGGCCTGCTTTTAATATTTTATTACTGTTTGACACGTCAACATCTAGCAACATTAAATAAAGTCTTATCTAAATCACTAGAAAGTTTTTAATTTTTAACACACTAAAAGATCCGTAGGTTGAATATTTGTTCTTTTTACAACATAATTCATTGCATATCTGACTTTAATTATTCAAATGTTAAACTAAAACAATGCTTACATTGCTTATCTAATGTATAGAAATATAGTTCTTTAAATTCAGCTTTTGTATTAAGAGATATACAAGTTTATTTTGTATTATTATTTATACTTGATCAAATTCGTTAATTAAGATGAATCGTTTTTTATCTGTTTGAGAATTAGAATAACATTTTTTACTTTAAATTTCTCCACAACCATTGATTTTTGTTTGTTACAAACTATGCCTATCTGTAAATTGTAAAGAAACATTCTTTTTTTTGTAGAAGTAAATTACAAAAAATTAAAACTAATTTTTTTTAGCACTGCGTTTATAGCACAGGACTAACTGGTTGTTTTGTTTGTTTTGGAATTTTGCACAGCAACTCAGGGCTATCTGTAATGTTCCTAATTTAGCAGTGTAAGACTAGAGGAAACAGCTAGTCATCGCCACCCACCGCCAACTTCTTGTGGTAATTTTGGAAGAAGTATGGATTTTTCTCCAGCTTTTGATTATTATTTAACATCCTTCTACCCCTCATCTTCTAGCAGGCTTTTATTGAATGGATACTTGGTGGCTCCGTTTCACACAATTCAGTGTTTACTATCGCCTTCTTTGTATACACCAGTGATAGAGTGCCCGCTTTCTAGCCTATTGAACACTGTTTTGGTGCATGCTTTGCCTTTACCCGGTGGGTTGGCCATCAACTATATCACTCGAGCAGATAATGTTAATCTTTAGGTTCAGCACTGGATATTGTTAGAAATAATCCAGAGCCAGTTAAGCTAAGCTTAACTAGGTCACGACTAAAGCTCTGTGGTTGGGCAAGTGGACCTTATCTGAAGACATCCCATTTCGTTTGACATAGACTTCCTCTCTAGTCAATGTCTTTGGGATTCATCTCCTTGTGAATTCCGAGGCTTCCTGGGAGGAGATTATGCAAAGTGGTTATGATAACAATGCACTCCAACAATGGTTATGTCATGTTACTAAGTGCAACACATCTGTTGTTGTTATACAAAAGTATAACCTAATATTGTTATAATGAGCTGAAAGTAAAATGAAATATATAATGAACAAAAATACTTTTTTGATTTCTTAGATTAGACCCCTTTATATTCGTTTTCTATTAAAAATATTAGTAATATTACAGAAAATATGTTAAATCAGAAATGGTTTAAGTTTAAAATTGTATAGGGACAGTCAGTCATTGAAGGATGTTGGTTTCAAACTGCAAAGTGCATACTTTTATCATGGCCAGCATTATGTTGGGTGTTCTAGAGTTGGTGTTAATAAGAACCTTTTCAACTTGGCAACAAGAAGGAAAATGATTAGTATATTAATTCAATGACCCGAATGAAGCCGAGTACTTTCAGTGGTAATTACATATAATATTTCACAAGAGTTTTAAAGCCAATGAAGTATTCACAATATTCTTAGTGCATAAGACATGACAATAATTTCAGTTGATCTGATGTTCTTTAAGAATATAGGTAAATAGACTGAGGTTCTCTAGATTTTGAGATAGCACATATATGTTTTGAATTTCATGTTCACAAATATTTTGCTGAGGAAAGATATCTCAAGTATTTGATACAAATAAGTATAAAATATGTGTACAAAAACGTACGAAGCACATGAAAAAAGCATGCAATTTACATAGTAAATGTTTAATGAAAAAACCGTAAAAATGAATTTAGAAAAAATCAAATATTTTTCATGTCTTTTAAAATTTTACTGACAGATATTTCAAAGTAAATATATTTCACTTATAGTAATCAACGGTTCATTTGAACACACTTTTTTAACTTAATCCACAAGAAGATGATTTTTCAACTAATTTCTTCAATAATTTGGTTATTATTTGAACAGATTGTTAATTTGGTTAATCGGTAGACTTAAATTTCTAAATGTCCAAGTGAAAAACTTCAAGTGAGGGTAAACGGCAGGAGTAACTTTAACTCTTGTTTATACAAAATTGCCGATGCACTGTCCTCAAAGGTTTCTCTACGTGGTGCGGTCAGATACAGGGCAACCTATTACCAAACCTCCACCGTAAAGGAGAACACTAAAAACCCATGCAGTGAACTCGCCGCCCACTGCATGTTTAAAGGCAGGAGTAGTCAACTCCAGAAAAGGGAAGGCAACCCTTTCAAGCCGTGATGAGAACTTACCGCACTCATCAGCTGTGTAGGTACCCGGTAGGGGGTGGAAGCCCTGCCTTTTATTTTGCAGTTCTTCCTTTCTAGGGTCCGGCTGTTGGACTATACCAAAGCAATGTGGCTTCTGTCCAGTGCTTTGAATGTCAAGTGATGATATTAAAATGATCACGGTAAATGGCGGGGTAACTACGGCTTTCTTGAGGAGGGTGTAATACCACTTAAGCCCGTGAAAAGACCGTGAGTAACTGGTGCCATCTTCCACCTTGCACGGCCGACGGCCACCTCTATTCCCGTCCTAGAGACGGTGGCCTTGCTCTTATGAAATTAAAATTTCTGATTCTCATACTAAAAATTAAAACCTGTTTGAGATGTATACATTCTTGAAAGCAGGAATTTCGATCCTTAAGCCTGACCAGACTTCCGGAACATATTATTCTTATTAGAAGTATATGGGAAGGAAACGCTGAAAAGACTTGCCCTGTAAGGGCACGGTGTAGAGTTTTCAAGATCTGGTAACCACTGGTTACCTAAACCACTGGGTATGAAGGCCCGCCACTGGGTGAAGTGTCTAGCTATAAGTGCTAATGTTTATCCTACAAGAGAGGCCCCCAGTAAAGGTAACCTTAGTAAGACCAAGGAATCTGCCATATGCCGAGGCTATTGAGCCCCGAGAGAGACTCTATGCCATCTTAGTGGTCAATATCCAACGCTTAAGTCGATGAGAACAAGACGTCACAATAAGATCTGTGACCGTTAAGCCAAAGAGACTTCTTAAAAAGGGTGGAAGGTTGTTCAAGAACCTACTTTAGAAGCAGCCACTGGTGAACGCCGACGACCAGACCTGATCTTCTACCATGATGATAAAGCGGTGGTTGTTGACGTGACGGTCTGTTATGAGCTCATGTACAGCTCATTACAAGAAGCCTATGAATCTAAGGTCGCTAGGTGTCAAGATCTCGCACCATAAATTAAATAACTGGCTGGTGCCTCTTCCGTTGTCTTTCACGGATTACATTGGTGCCCGTGGTGCCTAGTTTCCCGTCAATACCGTAGTTCTAGTTGATCTTGACATTAAGTTCAATCTTTTCGAAGAGTTTTTGTGTCGGCATACAATAATTTACACGCTCGACATTTTGTGGAAGGCGAATAACGAAGAGCATCTCGCCTTTCATTCATTGATGTTTCCATCCGGCATCTGTCGGTATCGTCGGCCCTGATATTAAGTTGGGTAATTTGAAATATCGATAGCCAAATGCCTCGTCATCATAAATGAAGGTATTAACGGGTTTCCACTATCCGTGTCTGCTATCTAGCGAAAATACAGCCAATGACTTTCTTAAGATAGCCATGAGAAAACTATTGAGGTAGTAGATATATCATGAACTAACAAAATAATGATGCTGATATTCGTGTTATACAATTTAAAAGAATATTTCTACATTAGATTACACTAATCCTTAAGCTATCATTATTTTAAGGCTATTGTTGAAGTCAGTTTAAAATTGGAATGTTTCTAGGTGGGATATTAATTATCCTCAAGTTCTAATTTTATGGCCATTTTGGATGTTACAGAATTCAGAAACAGGAACATTTTGAAGCAAGAACATTTCCAGTTTAATGTACACACATTCTAAAGCCATAATAATATTTTTTAAAGACAATTTTTAAGGAGCATGTTTGAAAAGTGAAATACTTCTAGATTAAATTACGTTAATCCTTAAATAAAAATATCATCTGATATAAAATAGTGTATTTCACATTTCCAAGATGTTTAATGCTTTGTTTTTTGTGCTCTGATTTCTGAGAATATTATGTTAATTATATTTCTTACCTGTAATTTGTAATTACGCTTTCTTTTTATGAAAACTTTGAATTGATGGTGCCATAGTTCATTTATCTACAAGCTCCATAAACAAACTTGTGTTTTTTATGAAATTTAGTTGAGTTATCAGAAAATTAATCATCGCTTTTTTAATTGATCTCTTAGAATATTGGTGCATAGAACTAAAACAAATTGTGCCTAATCATTATCTAATCCATATTACAGAATAAATATTCATTACAACAAAAATAACATTCTGGTAGAAACAAACTGATTGCACTGAAAATTATCGCAAATGTAAAATTTGAAAAATTACAATGCAACATTGATTTAGAGATAATTCATTTTCATATCAAACAACACTTTATGAACATAGGCTCCCAGCTAATGTAAAGGTTCGATACTTATTTGGTTAAGTTCTTGTCAATAATGTCTTAAAATTTATCTTGATGACATACTGATGCAGGATCTAATTATTGCCAGTTTTTCCATTGGTTCTCAAGACATAGATTTTGAATTTTAAAATCTGACAACCAGCCCTCGAATAACCATCAAGCAAAATAAGCGCGTGCTTAGTCCACCAAGGGAAGGGGGCTCCACAGAGGTTTTCCTTTTGATATCATGACCTTAACTCTTTCACCGCCACACTCGGGTTTAATCGATGTTTTTGTATTTGTCCTTATCTGCCGTGTTCGACTTTACTCAACATTGTGAATAAACGTGTCCTTTGGCTCGGTGAGTAGCTGAAGTTTTGAGAAACTGCTAAACTATGTATCAGAAACAAGAGGTCGTTGATTTGTGAAAGATTACTGTAATGAACAGTACAAAATGTTGATAAAACTTCAGGTAAAGGATGATCGTATGTTATGATATCTGACCTTGAAGTTAAATATTTTTCCCAATCATTCCTTCTGTTGTGGCTATTTATAATAAATTATAGGCAGTGGAACTGTTTTGTTTTATTTTTACTGATTTATTCAGCCACAACTACAGAAATATAAGGGTATAATACCACAGAAACATAAGTCAAACGAAACTGTGACAGATGTGTACAGAGACATGGATAGTTTTTTTTTCGCTTCTGTTCTCGTACGTTATATTTGGGTTATTCTCTCGTTTTAGTTTTATTTGCATTACTATTTTATTATTTATGTGTTTTGTAATATTTTTATAAGTGTTTCTCACTGATGCTTTTCTGAGCCGTAATTTTTTGGATTCAAACAATTTGCTCTAAAGAAACCTCCTTTTGTGGAGGTACATGTTTTGAAATTTATCATACCAAGAACAAATTTAGGAAAGAATGCCACTATAGCAAAGTCACCGTTCATGGATTACATGAAACCTGTTCAGTATGTATTCCCTCGTAATTATATAATAATATACACAGATCTGAAGCTGATATTTACTTCGGGTGTCAATAGCCAGCAAAATTTTGTCAAATATGCCATTTGTAGACCTAAAATAGAGATCACAATTATATTGTCCTCAGTTCTTCCTTCATCCTATCCTGACGTCATAATGCCCTGACCCAACCCTATACCTTGTAACATTTTTCGAGACGAACGAACAATCCGAGACAGGTACAACGACGACAAACTTTTAGGTGTATCTCAACTATTTAGCAACTATAAATTTAGATCAGTATTTGTTCTGTTACATTTTTGAAAATCTGGGAAAACAACTGACTGCTCAGAGCAGTCTCACGGCGATAATTTGACATTTTAGCTCAAACTGCATAAGACTTCGACATGTACGACAACATAATTCTTAACGTTGTGGCACCGTGATCATACAAAGATACTGTACAGAACCGACAAATCAACAAAATCAATTTAGGATTGCCTGAAAAAGTACATGAATTGAACAAGTTTACGTGAGCAATATTAGTACTGAGTACTAAGCTAAAGTTAGTGGCCTCAGTTGCAATGTATTAGCATTACGCTTAACGTTAGGGTTGTTATCTGAAAACTGGTGACAATAACGGTAAGTCTAAATACTGTAAATAGTTTATTTTAAGTACTCTGGAACCGCTACTGTAACTTGCAATAATGAAATGAATTATTCTTAATTGAAGGCCGTCGGGTCCAGGCTTGCAAGTGAAGTTTCAGACATGCCTATTTTGTTGATGTATGGTTTGTAGGCTCATCTACAGTCCTAAAGACAAAACTGAGCTCAAAGTAATGGTTACAACTCATTGTTCAGGTATTTGATTAAGATTAAGGTACTCTAGCCTCGGCTTGACTCAGTATTCACTTAATGTGCAGTACAGTTTATAAATGATTATATATAACGCATGTGTACCAGAACAGAATGATCATTGTGTATATAGGCTAATAAAGGGAGACACTAGGAGAAAAGCAGATAACATTCCAACTAAGATACAAGATATAGAATTTGTTTATGTGTTGATCATGTGGGATGAGATTTTTCAAAAGTTTTAGAAAACAAGTCGAGTTCAGCAAAATGAAGATGTGAACTTAAAAACGTGCAGATCTGTATCATCTTTAAGAGATGATTTTGAAAGAGTTGAAGCAGTTGCAAAACAAATACTACCAGATGTTGATTACAACATAGTTCAACTCGCAAACGTGTCAGAAAGGTACTTAATGACGGAGATGCACAAGACATAGATCTGAATGTTAGAGATAAATTTCGTATCAACACCTTCTACACAATTGTTGAACTACTGGAGACCCAAATCAGAAGAACAGGAGAGGTGTACAAAGAAATAGCAAATAGATTTTTTTCCACGTGATGTGCCAAATGATGTCACTTCATCTACTGAAACCGAAAGCTACTCTCAGTGTTCCCAAAGCTAATTGATCCTTACCCAGAGGATGTAGAACACTGATCTCTCTGCCAAGCTTCAGAAGTTTCACTCGTGCGCCATACGTTCAGTGCAACAAAAACTGTAAACACCAGATTTAGTCATGCTTTTCTTTATAAAATAATTTCAGATGACAAAATTGAGTGTGTATTTTCAAATGTCGACATTGTATTGTGAATATTTTTAACATTGATGGTCACAATTTGTACAACTGAGTGTTCATTTTTTCACTTCAAGGATATTAAAAATTCCCTAAATTAAAAACATGCTACAAGACAGGCTGAATATCTTGTTTCTGCTAAGTATAGAAGCAGATTTGTTTCGTCAAATTCGTTTTGAGAACTTGATCAATCACTTTCCATTTAACAAATCTAGAAGAAAACTTAAAATTTGAATAAATATTAAGGTATAAGTAACTAATTTGCTCACATGTTTTAAGTTCAAAGTGTTAATTTGTTAAACGAAGAGTGAATTGTTAACTCTCAGTGAAAACAAATATACGTGAAACGAATTCTTTTTAATTTTATCCCAGACTGAATCTAGCATTGAAATTAGGATCTAAATTCTTAAATATATTTACTCACGATGAACATTAAACTTATATTTTAATTCAGTAGACATAGTTCATACACTGTGATGCAAAAAGCAGCTCAGCCAACATACTTCGGCTAGCCGCACATTTTGTCAACGAGTCGCATGTGGCTCGCGAGCTGTGGTTCGGCTACCTGTGGTGTAGTCTCATCAATTAAACCAGAGTTACGATAAAGCAAGGAATGACCCTATTACAGACGAAAATACAGGTAAGACTATCAAATAGTTTATTTAAGTTACGTTTGCACATATCGAATAATTTTGTGTACGACTTGCTCCTTCGATGCCGCCATTTAAGGGAAATATCGTTGGAGGTTGTCTGGACTTTCTTTTCTATTTGATATCTATGGTTTGTAATGTCTAGGTATCAGGGACGTAGATCCTGGGGGATGAGGTATATATCCCCTCTTTTTTTAGGTGGGGGTATGTTGTATACCATCATCTCCCCTATAGTTTAGTGTGTTGAATTATTTTATTGCAGCATAGGCCTACATATTGTGTTTGTTCTTGTGATTCTCGTGTTATTACCAATCGAGTTACATAATTAGGCCTAGATGTAGGCTTTTTCAGTAGCCGAAATGTTCATTTTTAATATAGGCGTGCTCTAAGCTTTTCGATCTAAGCGATAGTTCGTAAGTATTATTCAGTAGGCCTAAATATACATGCAAAGCTTGCAAGCACTGTCACAGAATTTACATACGTCTTGTACGTAGTGTAAGTCTAAGTAAAATTTTCATCACAACAGATTGAACAGAGCATGAAATTCGAAAATATTACCCGAAAGCGTAAACGTCAGTGATCTAGATCTGGCAGGCCATGTGTAGTCTGTAAAGACTGTAGCTTCTTCAATCTTATGTGTATATTGTGCGGTTTTCCTATTTTATTTATTCTTATGCATGTCGAGCCAGTTTTATTGTTGAACGCCTTACTCTCTTTAGCTGCCGAAATCGCTGATCAAAGTGTACCTTCAGTGTACAGTTAATGACAGGTTAGGGCCGCTCGGATCCAGACGCGCCCAACATCACTCCCCCTCCGCTCCCTTTATTCTGAGCCTCGATTTTACAACATGGCTCATTATACCTGTGTTTATGACCTTCATTAATCCGTGAAATTTCACATTATCACCGCCTTCTAATTAAGTGCTGGTGCTTTATGGTAAAAGAACAATATATTCTCTTATCATAGATGGTAAAAATATTACATTTTCTTGTATAATAAGGGGCGATTTCAACGGCCTGAAGCCTCTGCTCGAATTGTATTGATAGTTTTTGTTTAGGTGTTTTTATTTAATAGACGAGATTATAGACATTATATCATAACGTGTTTGCCTTTTGATGAGCTATTACAGGAACATACTATATTTGTGATTGTTTAAGTATTTGTCGAGAAACTTGCAATTCCTTGTGTTGTAACTAGCACATATTATTGTCTCAGAGATGCCCTGGCGGTGAGTCCACTCGGTAGTCTCTGTGAGGTTCGCGCGTTTGGGAAATTGGAGTGGACAATGGAGTATACCTTCATATCCACCGGATTTTGCAAATGGATAAAGGCAACACAGAAATTCAACGAACACCAATCCTCCTCTCAGCACAGATTCGAAATATCTCCAGAAGGTTAACTTCATGTAACTCTAGTGACTGTCCAGCTACATGATGGAAAAAAGAAGCAGCAGGAAGAATGCAAAAGAAGTCTAGCCAAAATATTCAGAAGTTTATGTTTCTTACTGCATCAAGGTTTAGCATTATGTAGATATACAGATACGGAGGGGAACTTCTTGAAGTCAATGAAGCTCCTGGAAGATGAAGATTCTGAGTTGACGGCCAACTTGTCAAAGAAAACCTCATTCACATCATCCCAGGCTCAGAATGAAATAATGGAGACGTTCAGCCATCAAATACTGAGGACCATAGCACATGAAGTGCTGCAAAGTAAAATATTTGCATTAATGGTTGATGACACTCAAGATGTTTCAGGTGCAGAACAGGAAGCAATATGTGTACGATACGTAGATGAGAACGCTTAGATCAAAAGCTTAGAAGCACGCCTATATTAAAGATGCACCTTTCGGCCAGTGAAAAAGCCTACATCTAGGCCTAATTATGTAATTCGATTGGTAAGAACACGAAAATAACAAGAACAAACACACAATTTGTAGGTCTCTGATGCAATAAAACAATTCTACAGGCGAAACTGTAGAGGGTTTTAATGATATGCACCATACCTCCACCTAAAACAAAGAGGGATATATCCCTATCCCCAGGATCTACGCCTCTGATACCTAGATATTAAAACCATAGATCTCAAATAGACAAGAGAGTCCAGAAAACCTCCAACGATATTTCCCTTAAATTGCGGCATCTAAATTATTCGATGTGTGCAAACATAAGTTAAATAAGCTATTTGATACTCTTACCTGTAATTTCGTCTGTAATAAGGTTATTCCTTGCTTTATCGTAACTCTGGTTTAATTAATGAGACTACACCATAAGTAGCCGAATCATAGCTCGCGAACCACATGCGGCTGGTTGACGTAATGTTGACTGAGCTGCTTTTGCATCACCGTGTATGAAATATGTCTACTGAATTAAAATGTAAGTTTAATGTTCATGGTGGGTAAATATATTTAAGAATTTAAATCATAATTTTAATGCTAGATTGATTTTCGAATAAAGGAAATATTGGGTCACCAAGGATTACAGAGGAATTGTGCTGGGGAATTTGTAACCGTACAAGCTAGTACTGACATTGCTAGTTTTAGTGTGAGTGGTTTGCGATCGCGTGATTGTGACGTATGTGTTGACGGCAGTGAATTTGGGGAGTGTTAGTGTAATACTGGGCGCTGTTGAGTTTGATTGGTTTGCGAGTGTTGGAGCTTATTGTTACTTTTCACTTTAATTATTTTAAAATGTCTATGAAACGTTTATGAAAAAAATGATGTCGTAAATTTGTGAGAAGCAAAAGTATCTAGATGAAAATAAAAATTTTAAACCGGGTTGGGAGGAAGATTTTGCATTCACCGTTAAATAAGGTAAACTTTTGAGTCTTATCTGCAATGTCTTACTTATTCATTACAAAGCCAGTAACTTAAAATGCCACTATGAAAGAAATCACAAAAACGATTTGTCTGATTGTGTACCTAAATCAGAATTACGGAAAACAAGTTAACAATGTTAAAATCATCACTAAACAGCCAGCAGACACTGTTCACAACATTCAGTAAGGAATTTCATACAAAGACTGATGCCAGTTTCGTTATATCGTGGGATATTGTTCGTGCTAAATGCCTCCATTCAAACTGAGAATTTAAGAAAAATACAGCTGAAGTTGTTGCAGTATTAGATTCAAATAACAAAACTTTTGCAAATAATAGCACCAAACATCATCTTCACGCCACACTTCAGAGTGACGTGTCTGTCAGATCAATGCTGATGTTGCCGGCCAAATAAATGCAAAATGGTTTAAAGAATTCCCCTGCATTCACCTTAGCCCTTGACGAATCTACAGACAATCCACAACTAACGGGATATGTTCGTAATGTTTCATCTGATGTAATTGTGAAAGAAAACGTAGGACTAAAATAAACAATACGTGGTGTTGACATTAAATATGCGCTTGACAGAACCTTACCAAATGCTGATATTCCACTGTATAAATTCGTCAATGTTACAACAGATGGAACACCTGCAATGATGGGGGAAAAATGGAAGATTAATTGCACTTCTCTGATATTGAAATAAAAGACCACAATCTGGAAGAATACAAAGATAAATTACAATGACTGCTTGATAATTTGCTAGACACGTTCGAGGACTTTCAGAAGCTGAAGCTCTGTTTCGCCTTTCTTAAAATCCATTCATGGTTGATGTGATCAGTGATGGTGTTCCAGTTCTCGAACCCCTAGTTAAAGAATCATCTGCTGTAGAAATGGAAATAATGAAAGTACAGGAAAACCTGGGTCTAATGATGGTCCATAAATTACAATGGAGTTCTGGAAATAAGGTAAAGAAATAAAATATCTTGAACTGAAGAAAACCAGTGTACTACTTATCTCAGTCTTCAGGACAACATACAGCTATGAATCAGCGTATTCTGTAACGAAGTTTGTAAAATCGAAGCATCGTGCAATCCTTACAAATGAACACCTCACGCAAAAAATTCGTACAGATTTGACAACATATCTGATTAAATTATCTTTAATTTTATTGTTTTACGTATATTCTTCTGTTTTGACCAGATATTACTGAGAAAAGTAAATATTTTAAAATCTGTTTTTACCAATTTTTTACTTTTGGCAGTCTCATTTAATGAAAATACAATGCAAATTTGCATATTTATTGTAAGTACATTCGTAGTTCATTACCGTATTAAATACGCTCAATACAGTTAAAACAATAATCAGCCAGGATTTTGAAAACATTTAGAATACGTATGTATAGTTTTTGATTATTGAAACTAATACAAATTAACAGTCCAAAAAACTACATACATGAATAAATATTATTACTTACATTATTTCTTAATATTTATTCAAAATGTATGTAACAATAAAAACGTGTGTGTAATATTTCTTCATATCTTGCGACTCTCAAACATTTAAAGTTTATCGTCTCTTAAACGTTAAGCAAGTTTGGCAACACCTCGGCTGGGCGGGTATGGTCAAGCGTGTAAATTCGTGCGACTCCTAATTAGAGGGGTGCGGGTTCGCATCGCCGTCGAACCAAACATGCTCGTCGTTTCAGCCGTGGGGGTGTTATAATGTGCGGTCAATCCCGCTATTCGTTGGTAAAAGAATAGCCCAAGAGTAGACGGTGGGTGGTGTTGATTAACTGCCTTCCCTATAGTCTTACACTGTTAAATTAGGGGCGGCTAGTACAGATAGCTCTCAGTACCTTTGTGCGAAAAACAAACAACACCTGTGCTATTATTTTTGTAGGAATCACTTGTAACTAGTTTTGTTTAATTCCTCCTTTAATATGATTTTTTTCCATAACATTAAGTACAGAACAGAAAACCTAAAGGGACATATCAAGAATTCAAAAGACTCTCTGCTCTGGAAACGTTGTCAGCATGGCTGGATTAAGAACAACCGAGCCTTAAACACAGCCCAACAATTGTGCCCCCTCTGCCCCTCCGTTATATAACTCACAAGACATTAAGACTGTAAGTGCTGAAAGTGAAATAAGTTTGAAAATTTATATCCCTTGAGTTTTCTTCCACACCAGACCCCAACACTGTATTAAATAAAATTTATTTATTAAACAGAGTGGGAATAGATCAAAATCCAGCAACGACTGAGGCCTTTTATTTAGGAATGACAAGAGAAATCACTTCTTTGATGAATGATAATTAAAAAGAATTAGTTTTACGTATATTTGTTTTCATTGCGAGTTAACACTTCACTCTGATGTTAACAAATGCACACTTTGCACTTAAAACGTGTGAGAAAATTAGTTAGTTATATAATATTTATTCAAATTTTAAGTTTTCTTATAGATTTGTTAATTGCAAAGTCATTGATCAAGTTCTCAAAACTAATTTGGCGCAACAAATCTGCTTCTATACTTAGAAAAAACAAGGCATTTAGCCTCTCTTGTAGCATGTTTCTTCTTATGGGATTTTAATATGCTTGAGTTAAACAAATGATCACTCAGTTGTGCAATTTGTGACCATCAATGTCAAAAATATTCACAATACAATGTCTACATTTGATAATGCACACTCAATTTTGTCATCTGAAATTAATTTATAAAGGACAGCATGGCTAAATCTGGTTATGGCGCACATAAGTGAAATTCCTGAAGTTTGGCAGAGAGATCAGTGTCCACATCCTCTGGGTAACACTGAGAGTACCTTTCAGTTTCAGTTGATGAAACGACGTCATTTCATCACGGGAAAGAAAATCTATTTGCTATTTCTTTGCACACCTCTCCTGTTCTTCTGATTTGGGTATCTAGTAGGTCAACAATTGTGTAGAAGGAGTTGATACAAATTTATCTCTGACATTCAGATCTACGTCTTGTGCATCTCCGTCATTAAATACACGTTTGTGAGTTTGAGCAACGTTTTAATCAACATCTAGCAGTCATTCTTTTGCAACTGCTTCAATTCTTTAAAAGTCATCCATTAAAGTGCGTAGTTGGTCAGCTTATGACCACTACAGATTTGCAAGTTTTTATGTTCACATCCTCATTTTGCAGAACTCGATTTGCTTTCTGAAACTTTTGAAAATCTCATCCCACATGATCAACATAAAACAAATTGTATACCTTGTATCTTAGTTGCAATGTTGTCTACTTCTCTTGTGGTGACTCTCTTTAATAGCCTATACACACAGTGGTCATTTTGTTCTGGTACACATACATTATATATAATTAATTGTAAACTGTACTGCACATTTAATCAATACTGGGTGAAGTCGAGGCTAGAGTACTTTAATCTTAATCAAATACCTTAAGAACGAGTTCTAACCATTACTTTGAGATTAGTTTTGTCCTGAGGACTGTAGATGAGCCTACAAACCATACATCAACAAAATAGGCATGTCTGAAACTTTACTTGCATGCCTGGATCCGACGGCCTTCAATTAAGAATAATTCACTTCATCTTTCCAGGTAACAGTAGCATTTCCAGAATACTTAAAATAAACTATTTACAGTATTTAGGCTTACTGTTATTGTCACTCAGTTCTCAGATAACGTTAAGCTTAAAGCTAATACATTTCAAATAAGGCCACTAACATTAGCTTTGTACTCGGTGATAACATTGCTCACGTGAACTTGTTCAATTCATGTACTTTTTCAGACATTCCTAAATTGATTTTGTTGATTTGTCGGTTCTGTACAGTATCTTTGTATGATCACGGTGCCACAACGTTAAGAATTATGTTGTCGTACATGTCGAAGTCTTATGCAGTTTGAACTAAAATGTCGAATTATCGCCGTGAGACTGCTCTGAGCAGTCAGTTGTTTTCCCAGATTTTCAAAAATGTAACACAAGAAATACTGATATGAATTTAGAGTCGCTAAATAGTTATATTACACCTGAGAGTTTGTCGTCGTTGTACATGTCTCGGATTGTTCGTTCGTCTCAAAAGACATCACCAGAGTTTCGGGCCGGGTCATTATGACGTCAGGATAGGATAAAGGAAGAACTGAGGACAATATAACTGAGATATCCAATTTTGTGTCTAAAAATGGCATATTTGACAAAATTTTGTTGGCTATTTATACCCGAAGAATATCTCGGCGTCAGGTATGTGTGTATTATTACATAATTACGAGGGAATACATACTCGAACAGGTAATGTATGAACGATAACATTGGTACAGTGGCATTCCTTTCTCAATTTGTTCTTGGTATTATATATTTCAAAACATGTACCTCCACAAAAGTAGGTTTCTTTAGAGTATCTTGTTTGACGCCAAAAAATTACGGCTCAGAAGAGCGTCAGTAAGAAACACTAATAAAAATATTACAAGACACATGAATAAAAAAATAGTTACGCAAATAATACTAAAACGAGACAATAACCGAAATACAACGTACGAGAAAAGAGGCTGAAAAAAACAAAACGATCCATGACTTTGTACACATCTGTCATAGTTTCGTTTGATTTATGTTTCTCTGGTATTATACTCTTATTTTTCTGTAGTTGTGGCTGAATAAAGCAGTAAAGATAAAACAAAACAGTTCCACTGCCTATAATTTATTATAAATAGCCACAACAGAAGGAATGATTGAGAAAAATATTTCACCTTCAAGGTCAGATATCATAACATACGATCATCCTTTACCGAAAGTTTTATCAATATTTTGTACTGCTCTTTACAGTAATCTTTCACAAATCAACGACCTCTTATTTCTGATACATAGTTAGTAGTTTCTCCAAACTCCAGCTACTCACCGAGCCAAAGGACACGTTTATTCACAATGTTGAGTAAAGTCGAACACGGCAGATGATGACAAATACAAAAACATCGATTAAACTCGAGTGTGGCGAAAGAAATAAGGGCATGATACCAAGAAATAAAGTCTGTGTGCCCCTTCCCTTGGTGGACTAAGCACGTGCTTATTTTCCTTAATGGTTATTCGAGGGCTGGTTGTCAGATTTTAAAATTCAAAATCCATGTCTTGAGGATGAACAGCAAAACTGCCAACAATTATATCCTGAATCGATATGCCATCAGGATAAATTTTAAGACATTATTGCCAAGAACCAAACCAAAAAAATCGTCGAAACTAGAATTTGATACAAGTTGGGAACCTATATTCATAAAATGTTGTTTCATATGAAAATGAATTATCTTCAAATCAATGTTGCATTGCAAATTTTCAAATTTTACATTTACACTAATTTTCAGTGCAATCAGTTTGTTTCTATCAGAATGTGATTTTGGCTATAATGAATATTTATTCTGTAATATGGATTAGATAATGATTAGGCCCAATGTTTTTCGTTCCATGCATCAATATTCTAAGAAATCAATTAAGAAAAGAGCAATGATTAATTTTCTAATAAATTTCATAAATAACACAAATTTGTTTATGGAGCTTGAAGGTAAATGAACTATGGCACCATCGACTGAAAGTTTTCATCAAAAGAAAGCGTAATTACAAAGTACAGGTAAAAATGTAATTAACATATTCTCAGAAACCAGAGCAAAAACAAAGCATTAAATAACTTGCAAATGTAAAATAAACTATTTTAAATCACGATATTTTTTACCTGAGGATTAACGTAATTTAATATAGAAGTACTTCACTTTTCAAACAAGCTACTTAAAAATTGTCTTTAAAAATATTATTATGGCTTAAGAACGTGTGTACATTAAACTAGAAATGTTCTTGCTTCAAAATGTTCCTCTTTTGAATTCTATACTATCCAAAATGGTCATAAAATAAGAATTTCAGGATTAGTAACATCCCATCTAGTAAATTCCAGTTTTAAACTGACTTCAACAATAGTCTTAAAATAATAATGACAGCTTAAGGATTAGTGTAATCTAATCTAGAAATATTCTATTAAAATTGTATAACATGAATATTAGCATCAGTATTATGTTAGTTCATGATATATCTACTACCTCAATAGTTTACTAGTAAAGCTTTCATAACATCTTTTCGTGGTTTCAGAAGCTGTATGCAAGAAATGTTAAATCTTAAATTCAAAACTTTAATGTGTACTCGCTATGATTTTGGTCTTTCTCTGTTTCTAATGAGGTGTATGTGCTCATTTATTCGTGTGTTTTAAGTGCCGTATTCAAAGTTTTGTTATTTATCAGTAATTTCTTAAAATACACTGTACTCACCTCTCACTTGACTGAACTATTCTCTGTGCACCTTTGTACAGTGTGGTATAATATCCAAATCATAATTGCATTAGGTTTCAGTATAGATTTAATATCTATTTATATGACAGTATCTTGTTTCCACAGTCTTGAAAAAACTGAAAGGGATGATATCCATTGATAAATCGCTACAAAACTTAAGATATATATAAATGATATTGCAAATGTACATAAGGTTTCAATGTCTATCTTTTCCCCTGCAGTGACGTTTGTTGATGCCCACACTTAGTTACAATATGTAAGACAAAGTTTCAGAACACCAGACTAAGAAACAACTGAAAATTGCTGATATGATGGTTCTTATTGCAAAGTAGAAAATCCCTTTAATTTCTAATATGTTTTCATTGTATGATAATCCATATATCATCTGTATTTATTTCTCCAAGCCTTGGATGTGGTTTCACAAAATAACACACAGGAACAGTGGGAATCTCGTTAAACCACTAACGAGCATCACTAATTAGATGAGAAGACATTCGGCTACGTTAAGAGAGACACCGGTTGTGGTTTCATCATATAGTAGATATGGACAGGGAGAATCTCGTTAATCCATTCGTGCGTGTCACTAATTAGATGGTAAAGTATTTGGTTATCGATTTTTCGAATTACTCAATTTTACGTAACGGTCGACGCGATTTCACTTGATAGTAGACAGGAACAGTGGGAATCTCGCTAAACCACTAAAGAGCATCATTAATTAGATGACAAAGCATTTTGCTATCGATATTTGGAATTACCCAATTTTACGTAACGATCGATGTGGTTTCACTAGATAGTAAACAGGAACAGTGGGAATCTTGTTAAACCACTCAAGAGCATCACTAATTAGATGACAAGGCATTTGGCTATCGATGTTTTGAATTACCCAATTTTACGTCAGGGTCGACAATACCGACAAATGCTGGATGCTAACATAAATGACGGAGAAAAATATTTCAAATGAGGTTGATAACTCCTACCAAGCGAGATGTTCTCATTATTCAAATTTCCATAGTATATCACGCATGTATAGGATTATACGCCTACAGAGGAACTCTTCAAAATATTTGGACTTGATGTCCAGGTCTGCTAGAACTTCTGTGTTTACAGGCAATCAAGTACCTATTGGTAGACAATGAAAAACAACGGAAGAGGCACTAATGAGCTCTTTTCTTTGTGGTGCTAGATCTTGATATTTAGAGACCTTAGACTCGTATGCTTCTTGTAACGAGGTATACACGAATTTGTTATGGACTGTCACATCAACAACCACCGCTTTATCATCAAGATGGAATATCACATCTGGTCATCGGCTTTCACCATTACCTGTCTCAAAGGTGGATACTTGAAAAACCATCCACCCTTTATACGAGGTCTGTTTTACTAAATGGTCACAGATCATGTTGTGACAGCGTATCTCATCGACTTTATCTGCAGACATTGACTGCTAAGATGCCATAGTGTCTCTCTCGTGGCTACACAGCCTCGGCACTTAGCAGAATACTTGGTCTTAGAGGTAACCTCTGCTATCAATATTTCAAAATTACCCAATTTAATGTCACGGTCGACCATACCGACAGATGCCGGATGAAAAATATGAATGAATAAGGAATGAACGAGAAGATCAAAAGCAGTGTCAATCGATCTTACCAGGCGAGATGCTCTTCATTATTCGCCTTCCACAAAATATCGAGTGTGTAAAGAATAGTACGCCGACCGACACAAGAACTCCTCAAAGTACTTAGACTTAATGTCCAGATCAGCTAGAACTTCCGTATTGACGGGAAACCAGATGCCAGAAGCACCAATGGGTAAGCCTTGAAAACAACGGAAGATGCACCAATCAGTTCTTTAATTTGCGGTGCAAGGTCTTGATATCTAACGACCTTAGATATGTAAGCTTCTGGGAAGGAGCTGTGAATGAGTTCATAGCGGACCGTCACGTGAACAACCACCGCTTTATCATCATGATGGAAGATCAGATCCGGTCTCTGGCGTTCTCCATTGCCTGTCTCAATGGTAGGTTTTTTAAAAAACCTTCTACTCTTTGTATGAGGATTCAGTTGCCAAATGATCACAGACTTTATTGTGACGTCTTGTCCTCATGGACTTAAGCTTTAAACATAGACTGCTAAGGTGACAAAGGGACTCTCTCGGGCCGAAGAGCCCCGGCATTTGGCAGATTCCTTGGACTTACTAAGATTCCCTCGACTGAGGGCCTCCCTTGTGGGGTAAACATTAACCCTAAGGGCAAGACACTTCATCCAATGGTGGGCCTTCATACCCACCGGTTTAGGTAACCAGTGTTAGCAGATCTCGAGCCTTTAAAGTCTTACACCATGCCCTTGCAGGGCGAGTCTTTCCCAGTGCTTCCTTTCCATGTCCCTCAAATTAGAACGATATGTTCCAGAAGTCTGGTCAGGCTTAGGGATCGGAAGTCCTGCTTTCAAGGCAATATCCTGATGGTGCCCAACAAACCATCTTCTTTTGCCAAGTAAGATGTTACCTTGTCTAAAGAATGGACAAGCTTCCAACCTTTTTTGATTTTTAAAGTAGGAATCAATGATTCCAATTTCACAAGAGCTAAATAATCGTCTCGATTACAGGAATAGAGTAACCCGTCGGCTCTGCAAGGTGGAAGATGACACCACTTTTTAACGGCCTTTTTGAATAGATTGTCCAGGTCTTTTAACAATGTATTACTGTTTTCACCCAATTCGAGCTGGTATAAGATCCTAGGTACTGCAAATCTATTGAGGATCTCAACACGCTGATAAGTTTTAGTGGTACGTTCGAAATATTATCTATCCACTTCTCAAGGGAAGGAATTACAGGCTCGCTGTAAACCCCTGTCTATGGACGGATGTTGGCTCCAAGATATCGGTAAGACTGTTCGGTTCCGATCATCAAGAGTATGTCACCGTTGATTGATCAAGGAGGACAATCGCTAACAGTGAATGTCTTACTGGACCCCATAGTCAGCATTCTGGCACTCCTGGAGATGTTAAAAGAGAAGCTGTTACCCGAACAGTAATTGTTCACAGTGTCCAACATTGCCTGTAGACTGGCATGGTCTTTACTCAGAACTGCCATGTCATCAGCATTCGCTAAGGTAGAAACTGGATCCAGCTTCTTGTTGAGTGAAATCCCTCGGCCAACCTTGTCAAGCATACGAATGAGAAGATCCATGGCAATATTAAATAAAATAGGAGACATGGAGTCTCCTTGTTTGACGCCTCGAAGGAGGCGAATATGTTTGGTATGTTGCATACCTACCCAGAAGGATGTTGAACCACCAAGATACATGTCCTCCATAATTCGGACAAAATGCGGGTGGACGTTTAATCTTTCAAGGTTGGCGAGTAGGTGTTTATGGCCAACCGCGTCAAAGGCTTTGCACATGTCAAGAGAAGCCATAGTCACAGTCCCATGTCGCTTGGTCTTTCTCATGATGGACTGGAACAGGAAGATGTCTCTGCATCGGGCTTGAGAAATGAAACCGTGCTGTCTGAGATTTATCTGCACGGCTTGTTCGAGGCGATGGGCCATAATCCTAGAGTAGAGCCTAAGCACGATAGACGATATCGTGATCGACCTTCTGTTTTCAACCTCGTGCAAATTACTCTTTCCTTTGGGAATCACCACAGACGTATTAGCTTTCATGCATTCTAGAATGCGACCCGTGAATTGCCAATGGTTAAACAGACTTGCCAAGGAAACATCAATACCATTCTTGAGGCGATAGAGTAAGAACGGAAAAGTGAGGTTATCGGGACCAAAGGTCTTTTTCTTCATGTTTCAAAGAGACGCCCTTACTTCGTCTGATGTTATAGATTCCAGTATATGGGTGTTATCCGCCCGAGGTGGAAGTAGACAACCGTGAAAGTTGACGTTATTATTAGAAACACTGCAGACCTGATCGTAATGGTCTTTCACCTGATCTTTACTGCATTCTAGAATGCATTAACATTAACAACATGGCAGATAAAATATTAACAATGTTATTACTTTTATATTTCACATTGTAAAACAGCATATTTATCAAAGTTAAAGATGAAACTTCAAATATCTGGAAAATGTATTCATGACCTTGAACTACAAAACATTAAGTGTAATATCTGAAATGTACATATTTTATTTTTAAACTTTTGAATTCCTCAATTCCAAAATAATTTTATAGAATAGAACTACTGAAGTACACAAATTTTTGGAGGCAAACTGCACAGTGAAATAATGGTAGATGATACATTTTCTACATGTTAAAGTCATTAACAATTCTGATAAGTTCTTTATAATGTCTTTCTATTTCACCATTTTAAACTATAATTACTAACATTGAACATTATGTTTTATATGCAAAGTATATCCAAAGTACCTTGTAAATTCTGTATGTCTAAAATTAATTACCATGCATATGACTGTATGTGAAATTGTAATTATAACTCTTCTTTATGATGCAAAAAAATTCTAATTCTGCTATTGTCTTTTTCGCTGGGACATGGTGCACTGGCCTACCTGGAGCATGCCTCTGCTGTCTGAATCTGCTGCTCGTAATTAGATTTTCAATCACCATGAAAGCAACTATCTTCCAGGACTTCTCCTTCATGCTTGAACCACAAAACCACCTGTCCACAAAAATAACTATTAACACATCAAAATTACAAAACCAGAAAAGAGGGTGAAGAGAAATAATTTTGTTCACTCCCAGGTTTTATAATAAACCTAAAATAGAAACCAAGTATTTTAATTTATCTCAAAAGAATAAATTGTATAATCAAAGTGGGAACTGCATTGATAACATTGATAATAATTTTCCAGTAAATATTCATTTATAATTAGCTAAGCCAGGTTTCTTTTTCCCAACCATCATGCTCTAAACTGAACAAAATAACTAAGTCTAGTTAACTAATGCATGCATGTTTGTCACTCATCCAATCTCCTTCACACAATGGATGGAGTTCATATGAAAGTCTTGGAAGGTGATTAGTTTCTATTTCAACACAAATCCTTCCTTTTACATTTTCTCTCCTCTTCAAAAGCTGTAAAAAAATTTTACTGCATACAAATTTAATACCTTATTTCAAATTCACTTATACTCACTAACTTTTATTTCTTCATTCAATAATCAGCATAAACAGACATTTCAACACAACTACCCTAAAAAGAATAAGACATTTGGCTGTAATAATACTATCACACAAAATCGTCTAATAAAACTTGATTGAATTAATGCCAGTGTTTTTAAGCTTATAAAATGTTTGACTTCATTTAAATAAGACAGGAATAATTTGTTTAAGAAAATTCTAACACTTACTTCACGAGCTTTTGGGATTTCATTTCCATGTTGTTCTTTACTGTTGGTTATACTTCTATTTTACCAAACACTCAAATTTTCTGTCACATGTCACTTCCGTATACTTGTATTCTCTAGACATGAAGTTTTCTCACACACAGTGATAGTTTCAGAACGAACTTTCTATATAATTTTTTCAACAGTTTCATCTCGCTGTTCATACATTCACTTGTCCCAACATTTTCTAAAAATATATTTCATGCAACCGGGTTGCAATAGTTATGATAAATTTTACATCAATGTATGATCTATATAGATATCTGTTACAGTTAAAAACACATTTGCTACTTCTTCCTTGGAGTTGGGTTCTATTTTATCTGCAGAGGAGGTACATATATTAATTTATGGGGCATGAAATTCATATGTACAGCTATTGATTTTATTTTAATTTCAACGTGACAGTGTCTCTAAAGAATAACACAACCCATGAAAAGCAAATATGGACACTTTCTTCTAGCACCTTTCATCAACAGTCGTGTTTCACTCATTCATTTTGGTGGATTATTGTTCTTCTCCTTTCTTTCTGTTGTTTCCAGTTCTTCCAATAGATCCGTTGTAAGTTCCTCATTACATATCTCTACGTTACGTTGATATTCCCATAGTATCATCAGTTCAAATGTCATCTGTACGGTTTTTCCACTTATTCAAAAATGAATTACATATTTCATGTCATCAGTGCCCAGATATTGCTGAGTTAAATATTTATGTATCCTATTGGTTACTTAAATTGTAAGATAGATACTGATTTTTATTTTTTCTCTGAGTAACATTATAGTGTTGCATTTTCTATACTATTACATACTTTGTACACTTGGCAAATTTAATGGGTTTGTTAATTAATAAGTAGTTCAACTAAGTATGTTTGCATAGTGTTTACATTACATTTCATTACTACTAGTAACACTAAATTCATTGTTCTGAGTAATTTATTTTGTCACTGTTAACTTTGTGCCTTATGATTCTAATTTTCGTCATTGTAGGACTATTATGTGTCCTTTGTTGTTTTTTGTTAACTTAAATGCCTAATAAGTTAAATATAGATTATTATTAAGCTGTGTAAGGAATTCTAATTACTTTGAATATTTTTATCACACCATCGTTAGTGAACTAGATACATTTAGATGGTTTGTCCATGAGATATTTATTAATACTTTATTAACTGGGCACGTTTACTACTAGTAATATTGCATCCATTATTCTATCTGATTATTTTTCATCATGTTAACCATATACTTTATATCATTCTAATTTTCATCAGTGGAACTTAAAATCTTTTGAATTGTTATGCATTAATTTTATTATCATTTTTGGGCTAAGCTTGCTTTCGGCTACTTCTCCTACGTTTGTGATATTGCAAACCTCATTTTCTTCTAATAATTTATATTTCACTGTTATTCTTAATAGTGCCACTTTATTGATAGCTATCTGTTGCTTTAAGTCGAGTTTTCAAGTTAAAGACCCGACATTTCAGACTGACTTCAACTCTTGTTTTGTTTGGGGTACAAACTTTTGCCTGACTCTATGAGTCTTTGTACATTTCCATCTATAAATTACCGATTCTTGCTTGCTTCCTCCCATTGAAAATTCAAATTACTAAGTTTCCTCCACAAACCGGAGAAATAATTATACGCGCACACCTAGCCAAAAAGCAAAATCAACAAAAGTAAATATATTCCACGAATTAAAAATCTCGAAACCATATACTGCTGCATACCATATATTCCCGACAACAACAGAAAAATATCTAACATTTGGCAAAAACTATTAACAAAATATGAAATTCCAGTTAATACAAAATGTATTTTAAAAACAGGCACAAAAGCAAGGTCTATAGTATGTAAAAACTACACTGACAAACACCACACCAACATTATTTATAAAATAGAATGTGATAACTGCCACGACTTCTATATTGGAGAAACAAGTGGGAAAATGAAAAACAGATTTAAAGAACACAAAAAGACACCTTCACACATTTTGGAACATTGCAAATTAAATAAACATAACATAACCATAGGAAATATCCAAATACTAAATAAAGAAACAAACGCAAAATTAAAGAAGCCAAATATACACAAAGACTCAAGCCCAAGATAAACCAATACAATGGAAAACACCATTGTACCCATATTAATAAATATAATCAAACTTCTAAGCACACCCTCTACATTCCTACACTCAATTACACAACCGCCTTCACGCATGTGGTCAGCTATCGGTCAGTTATCTTTTTCTTCCTTTGTGAAACTAACAATGACTAAAGAAGGTCGAAACGTTGTTCGCACCTCTACATAATTTTTTTCTCATCCAAAACCACCGTTTTCACACATATATTTTTCTCTACATGTGAGTTTTCTCTTCATCAGTGATCATGAATTGTAGATTGATTATGTTCTCTCAATAAGGGTCTTCTCATGAGGTGGTTCCACATTCCACATATGCCATCACGTTTTGTCTACAGGTATGGCTTTTATCAATTCTATTGTTTCATCCCAGGTTCTGGTTCATGTGTTACATCTCACCTTTCATGATTCATTAAGCCTTTTTCCATGTCTACTTACCGCAGACAATAATATCCCTCTTGAGTTTGGTCTCTTCATGACAGTTTTTGCTCTTTCCACATTTGTATTCCTCATTTCTCCACATTCATCCAATTGTTTAATAAAAGCTCCAATTTACCGTGTCTAGATATTGGACAATTTTGATTACCACCTGACATTTCATATGGTTTTGTCTTTCTCTTTCCCTCTTTTTCTGTTCCTTTGAATTGCTTATTGGAACCATAATGTGGTCCTTAATGTCCTTTCTCATTCTCCATATAAACATTGGTTTTCATGTCTATGATATTTGCTCTTACTCAAGATCTGTTTCCTTCGCCCCTTTTTTGTAGTTAGTGTTCAGACACTTATGTCATTACTGTCACCCACATCTTATACCATTTCTCCTGTGTTATCTTCTATCCCAGCTGATCCTCCCACTCTTAGATCTGTGCTGCCATTTTAAGTGAATAGGTATTTTATATTTTCCTTACATTGGTTCACTTACATTCTTTCATTGGTTCACTCTCTAAGGTGATATCTGACATGTACTATGTCCTTTCAGGGCTCATCTTTCCAATTTTTATTCCCTGGTTGAGTTTGTTAACTTGTATTTGAACTTATCAATGATACGTGGCCATCTCCATAATATCTCTTCACATCATATTCATTTCATTACTATGTATTTTGCTGCTTCCCTTCACTGTCCTTTAATAGACATAGTTCAGTCTAAGAATCACACAACCCGAAGTACTTTTGTCACTTGGTATCTGCATAATCTCGCAAATATCATCTTCCCACCTTTTTAGTTATACAAACTTTAAGAAGAGTAAGTCTTTTCACTTTTTCATCTGTGTTTCGTATTCAGAATTCCAAGTCTTTGTTAATACTATAACAATCCCACTCTTTTGCGGGCGTTTGCTGGAAAGGTATATATTTCATAAAATATTAAAGGGACAAAATTAGCTAATTAGCTCATCAAAGATGTCTCTTCCAGCTGCCAAATATAACCACCCCTTACTATTCATCTATTCATGCAATCTTCACTTAAACTCAGGTAAATTTTCTGCCTCCACCACAGTTGAAGGCAGCTAATTCCAAAAACCAAACACCTTATTTCAAAAGTAAAACTTTCTAAACTACAGACGACTCCTGCAGAGCAAAAATTTACACTTATGTCCCTTGTCTGATTGTTTCCACTGATAAACACCAAAATGTTCGATGATCGATGTTATCACTATCCTTAAAACTATTAAACGCCTCATTGAAATCACACCTGTCCCTTCTCTTCTCGTAGGACAATTCCACCATCTGAGGTGTCATGTTAGTGTCTCTTTTTGGAATCTCTTTAACAATTCAATGCTCTTCTTGAAGAAGAGATACAAATCTGTAGACAGTACTCTAAATACAACGTTGTTAGTGATCTATATAGTGAAACAATAATATCCCTTGTCTTGTATTTAATATTTCTATAGATACTATCCAAAATCCTATTAACCTTACTGCTTGGCTACAATACACTATTTAAATGACTTTAGTGATTTTTTCTATTAAAACTCAAGATATTTTTCTTCAACCATAGTATTTAATGTATTCCTGTTTAAATTGTAACGATAATATGAATTATAAAAACATACATACATCACATATTGGAGATTTAAATATAATTTGTTATATATTAGCCCAATGCATCAAATTTATCAAAATTGCCCCCTAAGTCTGCAGCATCTCTGATATAATTAGCCATCCCAAAGTCGTAATATCGTATTGAAAACCTCAAAATTTTGTTAATCACTTCAGAGTCAACATGATTAATATACGTCAAAACAGCAGAAGACTCACTACAAAACCCTGAGGCACAACATTTGTGACTGTGATTCAGTCAGGTCTAACTCCATTTATTACTATTCCATACTCTCTTTTCTCCAATCAATTTTCTAGGTAATTTAATAACATTCTTCCCACACCCACAGATTTAATTTTTGTAACAAATCTTTTGTGAGGCACCTTGTCAAATGCTTCCTGAAAATCAAAGTAAATCAAATACATGTAAAATTAAAAATTCTGTATTTTTCCGAATGGTTAGCGTTAATCACAATTATAGCTTCCTAGGCCTATAGCATACTGACTGTAGCTGACGAATAAAAATATCTTGTATCAACGCGTTGCTTTTATACAAATCACGCGAATGTATCGAAAGATCACTTTGAAACAATATTGTTAATTATTAGTACTTCACAGGCGGGGCTGCACAATACACAGTTGAGAATATACATCACATGAAAAAAGAAAAACAATACAGAAATAAGCGTAGGCTGTTGTTTTGAATTAAGCACAAAGCTACACAAAGGGTTATCTGTGCTCTGCCCACCACGAGTATCGAAACCCGGATTTTAGCGTTATAAGTCCGCAGACATACCGCTTAGCCACTGTGGTCTAAGCGTAGGTACTAAAATAAATGTATAACGGTAAATCCGTTACATAATAAGTACATACACACATAGATCTAGCTTAATAACTACCCCACCTGCAACGTGTAATAACTGAAACTTCAAGAACTATTGTTACGTGGGTGTTTTCTTATTGCAAAGTCATCTCAGGCGATCTGCTGAGTCCACCGAAGGAAATCAAACACCTGATTTTAGCGTTGTAAATCCGGAGACTTATCGCTTTTCTCGCGGTAAGCATTAGAGACGGCTAGCGCAGATACCCCTTGTGTATCTTTGCGCGTAATTCAAAACAAACTTACTGTCATTGTTTTTATTAAAAAATAACCAGGTTATGTCGCATAAAAATATTGATTTTCGTATTGTTTTTAAAGCGCTGTTTCAATGGGCATGGAATAAATGTATATTAAACCAAGTTCTAAATATAGTCAGGTTAAACTGTAATATTTGTTGTTTATCTTTAATTGGCTTGTAATTCTTGCTTCGAAGCAACACCAAATTTCTGTAATAACACTTATTGCAAGGGTAATGGTAACTTTGTTTTCTACTAAAATTATAATTTTAAAAATTTACCGCTTATTACTAATAAGTATTTTAAAACAGGATACATCCTTTGAAACTACATCACCTCATGAAATTGGTTGACACCTTAGTTTTTGTTTTCAGTTATCGTGTAATAAAAAACAAGAAATACAAGAAATGATCACGATATTTACAGACATTACTAAAACGTGACTCAGTCATTACATAGATATTGTTATAAAAGGAAATTGTGTATAGTATTGTAAAGTTATAGTGAGAAGATATTTAAATAGCTTTTCATTGAACAGTCGTTTCCACTGCAGACTTAAACTGTTAAAATCCGAGTTTCGATACTCTTGGTGGTCAGGGCATAGATAGCCCTTTGGGTTACTTCGTGCTCAATAATAAAGAAACATTCTGCAACGGCAGTGCAACAGCTTCCTTGATATTGTAATAAAAGGTTAGATATAACTGGTGGTAGTTCGTGAAAAATATAGGTGGGAAGGAAATGTTAGTTTGATTTTATAGTTTAAGAATCAGTGACAAAATAACATTGAAGGCTACAAAATTATACTTCCTATATTATAATAATAATGATTAATCATGAAAGAAAATTAAAAATACTTTTATTGTTGTTTCCATTCTTTTGGTTTTTTCCTATCTATAAGGTTTAGTTTTTAAACATTGTCTGTTTGTATTTTAACATCATAACGTGACAACCTAATTTCTTGGGAAAGGTTTCACCGAGTTCACAAAATATACCGGTCCTGGTTTCAGATATCTTAGTATTGTTTTCAACAAACCTGATCTTGGTCTGAAAAGTGTCAAATTATATAAACACTTCATTAACTGAACTAATTTTATCTACATTTAAAGGGTAAAAATGAATTTTTAATTAAAATGTTCAATTGAGGAAAATTTTCAGAAGAAAGCTGACAATGAATTTAAGATATTACTTGTAGGTTTTTATCTAAATAGATTCTATTATTAGTTTTTAAGTATCGAATTGAAATCATTGACAACTTTAAAAAGAAGAAAATCGTTGTTTTATAATCGTTGATTTATAACAGACTACTGGTGGTCTGTTCTTTTAGAAAGGGTTTAGCTTCACAGACTTCCTTTTCTTGAGATTGATTTTCAAAAAGAAACCCGTTATCTTCACATCCACTGGTAGTGTCAATAGTGGTACTGACGCAACACCAGGACTTAGTTGTTCCGGCGATTATGGCACTGATACTAACAAGGTTGCAGAAGGCCCTAGTGTTCTTAGAAGCAGCTGGGACTAATTGTCTGCGACATCTTAATTAACCTTCTGAAGAAAAGTTACAGGTATCCTCAAGTATCGGAAGATTCTATGTTGCCGGGACCCTCAGGTTACGCGTCCAGTGTGCGAAATTCAAAAACAAATCTTTCTTTCCAAGCGTTTTCGCAGCTTCTTCCGAATTTCATTATTCTTCGTAAGTCTTACACAATAATTGTTATATTCGAATCTCAATAATTCAATTAAACTCCAAAATCATGCGCCCTACAATCCCTAATTACGATTCGGTTGAAGAGAAACGTTTCTGACCGTCCACGGTTATATTTCATTTCCCAAAGCTACCGTGCGTTGTTTTCGTTCTTGTCTCCATATGTTTAATTTATTTGTTTTCAAAACACACAATAAACAATATTACCTATAACTTCAGACATTTCCATAAAATCTTTCCTTTGGAATGTTTCATTTATGTTTCAGTCCAACAAGTTTCTAGTTATTAAAAGTATACGTCAAGTATACAATACAATAAAAACAGTTGATAAAGCTACCAACAATAAATTTTCTTCTAGGTTCTTATAGTTAAGTAATTTCTTTAAATTATTTTAAGCATAATTTTACTTTGCTGTGAGAAGAGCTTACATGTCTTTACATTCGTAGACATTTGACACCTGGGGCTTTTTCTCTTACAACGTAGTAAACTTACATCCCTATTGATTGTTACACGTACATTGTCTACCACAAGTGTACAGAATTTTTTTAACGGAAAAGTAAAATATTATATTTTATCATGTGTAATTTGTAGATCTGTTTGGCAGTACTGAACTTTCTTTAGTAAATATTAAAAAAAACGTTATGCATTTGATGAATATGGTGACCACATATCCCAATAATACTGTCACAGGTTTATGTTGTAATTTCGTTTCGGGTTTTTAAGGATTACAAAGAAAATCAAACTTTCCAAAAGTATGTGCACCTTACAAGTTCTAAACGTACACACGGGACTATATTGCAAGGCTCGTCAGTTATTCTTCGATAATCAACTGTCAAAATGATACATCACAGAGTACACTGTTACAACTTTCTTTACTTTGTCTTTTGGGCCTAATCTGTCATTGAGGAGTTTTGGATTTCAAAAACCCGACCGGCACCAAAAATAAAATCTCATAGTTGTTATTGATTAAGTTCAGCAAACATTTATTGAAATTTATAATTACTAGTTGATAGATATTACTCGGGTAAAACAAACCTAACGTTTTATTTGTTTATATAAACAAGACAATCAGACTCACTTTCCACACCAAACTACCAATAGTTAGGATGATTTATATTATTTACTAACGGTAGACAAACTATGTTTTAATATATCAAATGATATATTGTTTTCTATGTTATCCTCCAATTAGAAATTGTATGCCACAGATGGAATTTAATTTTAAAAAATGTAAACTGCGAATTCTGAACGAGACAGAAGTAGTAATCTTAAACAAGATATATTCATAGTTCTTGTTGACGAGAAACCCCCCTTGGAATAAAAATGCATCTCAGAACAGCTAGTGTGGGTATTAAAGGCTTAGAGATAAGTAATCAACAACAAATAAAACTCATCAATTAAAGGGTTACTATATTTCAGCCCTTCTAAAGCTGCATTGAAAATGTTGGTAAAGAGAACACATCTAATGTGTTTTGGAATCATTTGGGTCTCAATTCCTAAAAGGTTAGGATATACTTCACCTGGTAAAAGTGGGAACGTAAAACACCTAATCATTTAAAAACAAAAAATCTATATATTACAATAACAGGAAAGTCCAGGCGACAAAGTAGAAAAATTTATTTTTCCCAGCTGCTCCAAACAGCGACAACTACAGAGCACATTAAGTTATTCGATGTTCTCCAGAAGCGTTTAAGTAAAGTAGTTTGTTGTATTACCAAAGGTGTTATTTTGAAGCTTTTTTAGTCTTTTAAGCCTAATTATGAAGCTTTAAAGGACGACGCTGTAGATGTTCCGACATTATTGACGGCTTCATATTATTCGCACCGTTATGAGTTAAATACGATGTAGCGACCTTCCTCTACATGTTTTTTAGTACCATATTATCTTACAAATATTACGTTTCTTCCCAAGATTCTTCCTTTGACAAGGTGCTTTCTGCTGTTATCACTTTGTTGGAAGCGGGTGTAGAAGAAAGGTACCACATTCTGACAGATATTCGCAAGAAAGATGTTTAGTATTTAAGTTCTTGTTTGTGGAAGGATTCATGGATTAATAGATGAAATCTATTAATTAACGAACAGGTATCAGTCATTTCGTAATAGTATATGAATTACACCTAAAATACTTCGGTCCATCATGCAGGCCGTCTTCTACATTATTTTTCTTAAAGTGCAATTTCCATCCATTTGAAATTCTTCACGGATCTATGTATATTTAACAGTAAATAAGTTAAAGGGTTGTACTGGTATCAACCGAGTAACTTACGAAAGTGCTTCGAAAGTATGAACGCGTTATTGAATGTTTGCGATATCATAAACCATGAAAGCACAAGTTCTATAAAAAAGAGCAAGTCTACACCTGTTATATTCAATAAAATTGGAGATAAGCAGATACGTCATATCTAACGTGTTATTGCAAATATCATACATTTTTTATTCACCTTAAAAAACAGTTATTTAACAAGTTTGCAAAATAGTTACAACGGAAGATGGTTCGTTCAACTATAAAGTAACAATTACGCTTCACAAGCAGTCGAATTTTCTAGACTTTAGGAAAGAATGAAGTGTTTGTAAAAATAGTTTATTAAGACGTTAAATAATGTTAAAATAAAAAACTATAATATTGGAAACAATTTAAGAAACAAATAAATAAACAAATAATCTGGTAAAGGAATTAAACAGGAACCAGCCCAATGGAAAGAAGAAACTTCATTCTTTCTTACTGCACGTGCAGGACGTACAACTGCAGGGTTCACCTTCTGTAGAGGAGAAAAGATTAGACGTTATTTTAAAAGTATTATTTACACAAGTAATTCATAAGTCTCTCTTATACAACATTTTTAATAGTAACTACTAAGTGCTTGCATACCTGTACACTTGCATGGACTTCCTTCAGTGTCGCCTTTTCCCATGCACGAAGTACACTTACATCCATCTTTCTGGCCACACGTGCACTTATCGCTGCAGGTGCACGTAGGATCTTAAAAGATCGGTATGGTATAGAGTTAATTGTATTTCACGTTTTGTTAAATATATACATAGTAATGTGAATAAAGTGAAAGAGCAAAGACGTTAGGATGGTATTGTACATTTGATATCGTAAATCAAGTAAATTTATTATTTACAGTAAGAGTCAAGGGAATGTCAGATAGCAAGTTATCACATTATTTAGGGACATAGAAGTTTATTTGCATCGACATATGCATGCAGTTGTTGTAATGCCTATCATGCATAGTAGTAGTTTCATAAGCCTGTTTATTGGTTATGTATTTGTCGGTTTGTTTAATTAAGTCAGTGAAGTTACCGTTTTATAGAACTATGTTGTAACAATATACCTATATTACCACACGCAGCAAGAATTAATAAGGTCAGTAGTTACTAAAACAGCATGTTATTTTATAACATTCCCCAGTTAATATTTGAGCGAATGTCTTTGGGAATTAAGAAAATCTTGCATACCTTTACACTTACAACTCCGATCAGTTTCGTCTCTTTTGTTACACGTGGTGCACTTACACCCTTCTTCATTCCACACGTGCACTCGTGAATGCAGGTGCACAGCGAATCTTTAAAGAACAGAAAGATTACGGGTTTATTTTTTTGTTTTGTTTTATTGCCATTACGTTTATTTACAATATTAATTTAACTACTGAAGCAACAACTATGCAGTAAACAAGTAGGAATGGTATATAAAAGAATTAAAATTCACAATACTATCAATTACACATTATTAATACATTAAGATTTCTCAATCATCCAAAATCAAAGTAGTTAAACGAATTACAGTTTAATAATAACAATAAAAACACTTCGATCCGATAAAATACGAACATCATTGGTATAGAAAAAAAATATAGCTCATTGTTTACAGTTTTCCATGTTGAAAATCAATTATGGTGACATTTTAATTACACTGTTCACCTTCTCAACAAGAGGTACATTCTAAAGAGGTATCACCTTTAGATAAGAAATAAAAGGTCATGTGAACGGCAAGATTTAATAATTAAAATTTACGACTAAACAAACATGTAGATCATCTGAATAGCGAAATATTAAACAAGGAACGGCCCAAACAAATACCTCTCGACAAAAGAATGTTACTAACGTACACAAAGTCAAGATACGCAATATTATTCCTTGCTATTAAACAGCCATAAATGAATATTCATCTTAAATAGAAAACAATTTCACAAAAATCCTCTTATCTTTTAGCCTATGATATTACTTTGAACATAAACTTTGTGTTTATTTCTCGTATAATACAAATCCACCACTTACCCCACATTTGCATACTGAAGCGGACATCTTGTTTCAATTCTACTAAAGTCAAACACTATTTCACCAAACTACACACGCGGATCAACGTTTTATATTGACCAAGTGCAAGAGTCGTGTGCAAAATAACCTACAACGAACCATGTTATTTATAGCCAATCATGATGAGTAAACATGTTTCAAATAGTACAAAGAATAATATAACAAAATGTTCATCATAACTGTTTTGAACTTTAAGAAAAAAAGTGTTTACTCTCATGTCTACTATTTGTTATTAAAACACACGTAACTTCAGATCTTAGGAGTATCAGTTTCTCATGTTTTTCCAGCTTCTATTGTTAAACGTAACTAAAAATAGTAATACCTCCTGTCCACCCCATCAGAGACAAGTTTGATGGTTTAAAACGCTGAAAGTCGGCTTCAATATAAACAAACCAAAACAACATTGTAATAAATGAGGCAAAGATAAGTAATAACACAAAAGTAAAATGGTGAAAGTTACTACGTAAGTTTCAAGTGACATTAACACAGTGTTATAAATTATAACTCACATCAGATTTATAAATTAGTTTAATAAGAATAATCCAGTTACTAAGGGTTCAATGAATTGCTTATATAAGGATAATCTCTAGTGATACACTAGCTTCATTGTTAATAATATAAATAATTGATACAGAATGCTGGTTTATATTTAATGGTAAATAGTTTATTAAAATCAATATTTAAGTTCTATCTCCAACCAGAAAATTATTGTAAATTTGAAATGCCGACACTATCAGCTGTAGTAAATACTGACGGACTTGTTATTGCAAGCTTTTAATATCAAAACGTCTCCTCAACTTGATCACTTTCTCCCACTTTCCAGTTTATCACCGAAAAGTTTGAGATCTTTTAAAACTTTTCTCAGTTCTGTTTATATTTCTGTAAAACAAACTGCTTGTGTTATGTCTAATTGTTGTAGTTCGAACAAGAGGAATCAAAAGCTTTTGTGTCTATATATGGACATAGTTTCCCCAGACCACCCGATGTTGTTTATTTGGCTACAGTTGTAAAACTGATGAATTTAAGGAGAATCTACTCCTTTTAAGTTTGTTGGTTCTTTGTCTTTGACAAATGTCACTACTAAACCCATGCCCATACATATTTTACGTGGTAATGAGACAGCTAAACCATGTTTGAAGGTATACTGCCTTTAAATTAGAGTTCTGCTACTGATGAGTCTGTTATTTCTTAGGATATTAAAGGTAGATTAGTTAATTTTCCTCTTTATAACATTTGTTTAACATCAGACCCGAGATGGTTAGCAAGATAACTTCTCTTTGAACTAAGGGTGATGTTACTGTTGAAGAGAATCCAAAGTAATTAATTTTCACTAATCGAACATAAAAATTAATCTCAATATAACAAAAACCAGTTTCGAAGGTGAATATTTAGTTGACATTCCCTTGAATTTCAGAACTGCTTTTATGTTTTCAATGAGTGATTGACTGACTTCCTTCTTTGAGTAATATAAAAATACATTCTTCCATGTTTGACTTGAAATCTTTCATTAATCTGTTTAACTCATATTTGTCAGATATCTTTTACTGACTCTACAATTGCACATAAACTTGTTTGATCATTTTGTAGGCTATTTGTAATAAGATGATCTAACAAACTGCAACAACGGCACAACACATTCTATTGCAAAATGTAACTAAAATCATGAAAAGCTCAGCTATTTACGAAAGACAGAGTTAAAATTAGGATTCTAAATTATATTTGAGCAGATCTCGTAGAGTGCGTTCTGAAAAACATATAGTTTTATATATTTTTAAGTTATCTAATAAAAGATGTAACAAATTAACAACATTTACATGGGAGGTACAATATTTTTTGCTCATTCCCTGTATGTTTAACAATTGTTCTCTTTTGATATTATGGTAAAAGTTTGTTGGGTTCACTGAATAAGTTTCACGTACTTCTATGTTTGTGTACGTTTGTAATTCTTTTTTCGTTCTGCTAAAAACCATTACGTTCGTTATCTACAAATTGTGTATGAAGAATGTTAAACGCAATGAAACTAATCCTTTGAAACCTACATCAGTTAATGTTTAATAATTACATTTCTTTTTTTGATCATTTAAATCTTTTGTAGAACAAAATTTGAATGTGTAATACGTCTAAAATCATTAAACCAAATACTTGACGTATAGATGAATCATGATACATGTTGTTCTGAAACTAACATTAATAAACTTAGTGATTCTTCAAAGTGTCTACAGTTTGAGACTGGTAATGAAATTTAATTTTCAAGTTTCAAAAATTTTAAATGTTGGAAATTTTGTGTTGAAAAAAATAATTTGTAACAGTTTCTAATGTTCATAATAGGAAAGACCTTACTACAAAATTGCTATAAGAACAACACATTTATTCCATTTTGTTGGATTTTGTTTAATCTACCAATACTAAGAGATAAATTACATGTATGAATTTCAATGTTTAGAATGACGGCAAATATTTAAGATGTCAGAAGTAACTGTAAGAAGTTTATTAATAAATGCACCAACCAGACTGTCTCCATGTGTTTTGAATTATTTATTTTCAAACACAAATTAAACGATCTTGTAACAAAGATTTTTAAACCACATTTCCGGTAAAATATTTATTTTTGATATGTATTATTGACATTTCATTCCAACTATAATAGAAGAACCGAATTCTTTTACACTACAGATGCACCTCCCCCCGAGATTTTAGTCCTAAAAAAATACACGTTGTTCGGTAACAAACAACTGATAAAGCTACAGACATTACATTCCTATCCTCATTGGTACAACGGTATGTCTTCGGAGGTGCATCGTCAGAAACCCGTTTCGATACTTTTGGTGGGCAGAGTACGGATAGCCCACTGCACGTTTCAGTTAATTCTGAACAATCAGACAGACATTAAATTTCCTTGTATGTTCTTATAGTTAAGACAGTTTTGTTTTAATTATTGTAAGCATAACTTTGACCTGCTTTACATTTACACTGACTTTTGTACATGGTCTTGCATGCATCTTAATTCTTACACTTCACATTACAGGAAACTCTGATCACTATAAGTTATAGTTTCGATTTTCCTGCCTTAATAAAAGTTCGAGGTGTACGTAAGTCACAATCTGTACAATGTTTTTAAATTTTACTTTGATAATCACCTGTGAAAAACACAAACCACACAGTACAAGCCAAGACTTTTCAAGTCAAGATTTCAGCAAGAATATTCACGAAGTAATATGGTGTTATTATATAAATTTTAGTAAGGACACCAATTCGCACTTGTCAGTTAATATTAATAAGAGTGCACGTAATGACAAACAGGAGAAAGGGGGAAATCATTGCAAAGGGCGAATTGCAGTAGCGGCCAAACTTGCTTAATGTAAGAGCCACATTCGATAATCTTCTGATCTATAGAAGTCCAAAGACAAATATTACACAGACACTTTTATTGTTACATGTACATTTTGTTACTTACATATTACACAAACATTAAAAAGTACATGCGCGTTATAATATTCATGTATGTGGTTTGTTTATACATATATAGTCCAAATGTTTTTAAAGCCCTGGCTCATTGTTTTAAATATATTGAGCGTATTTATTACGGTAATGAACTACGAAAACATCCAAGAAAAATATGCAAATTTACATTTCATTAACATTAAATGAGACCGCCAAAATAAAAATAAAGTTGGTTAGAACAGATATTTGTAATAATATTTGTCTTATTATATTTCTGATCAAAACATGGAGAAAATATCTAAAACATTAAAAATATCTTAATCAGATACCACTTTACAAAACTTAAGTCTTATAATAGTTTTTTTAACACAAACAGAAGACATTGATACAATTGTCAGACTATTTACTGGTGGTAGCGGTTTTGCGAGTTTCCATCTTGATTGTGGTTCGTTGAAATTCTAGCTGATATGTTGTCAAAGCTATACGAATTTGCTCTATCATATGTTGATTTGTAAGAACTGCACAATGCTTCATCTTCACAAACGTCATTACAAATTCAGTGATTACAGCAGTATGTCGTACACTGGTTTTCTTCAGTTCAGTCCATTGTCTTTCTGGAACTTTCTTGAAGAACTCATTTGTAGAATGGAATTTATGGATCAACATTACACCAAGGTTCTACTGTAGTTCTGTTAGTTTCATTTTCACAGCCGATGACTGCAACCATAGGTTTGAGATTTGGACAATCATCACTGGTTACATCAGCCATGAATGGATTTACAAGAAAGGCGAAGCAGGGCTTCAGTTTCTTCACCTCTTCAAAGCTTTCTAGTAAATGATGAATCAGTCCTTGTAATTTATCTTTGTATTATTCCAGTTTATTCTTTCTTTCATTTCAAACATCAGAGAACGTATTTACTGTCTTTTTCTGATTAGAAAAGTAATGGAAGTTTCTGGACAATATGCATCTTTGAAAAAGTCTAATTTTTTATTCTGAAAGCTGAAAATTGTCTGAGTAAGATCAGAAACAGAGTGCCAAGATGAGGTTTGAGGGAACATTAGATCTCGCATCCATTTAGCCCATTAAGTGGTTCAGCGGTATGTCTGCGAAGTTACAACGCTAAACACCGTGTTTTGATACCGTGTTGGGCAGTGCAGAGACAGCCCTTTGTTTAGCTTTGTGCTTAATTCAAACACAACAAAACAACAACGGTATATAATTATTACTTCCCAGTTGAAAATAGAATCTTCTCTTTTCAATAAAAGTAATAGTAGGATCAAGAAACTTTGCAAAGCTGGAATTACTTTTTTATTAGTGTCTTTAATCCTGCATCCCTCCCATCATTAGAGGTTATCCATCATTTACAACACTGAAGATTTTATTCTGTGAAATATCAGCATTTGTTAAGGCTCTATCAAGCACATATTTGATGTCAACACCACGAGTTGTTTCTTTTAGTGCCACTAAGTTATATATTTTATTTCACAATTACATGAAGTGTAGCATTAAGCTGGCGTTTTGCTCTTAGTCGCTGAAGTTTTGCATTATTTGGAGCTAATACTGCAACAACTTCAGTTATATTCTTATTAACAAATTCACAATCTGAATATGGACGCTTAGCACGAGAAATATCCCATGATATAATAAAACTGGCTTTAGTCGTTGTATGAACTTCCTGACTGAATGTTGTAAACAACATTTGCTGGCTATTTAATGATGATTTTAACAGTTAACTTGTTTTTCCGTAATTCTGATTTAGGCGGATAATCAGACAAAACGTTTTGCGATTTTTTTCAGTGTCGTTTCAACATACTGGCTTTGTAATGACTAAGTAACACATTGCAGATAACACTTAAATCATGAAAAGCTCAGCTATTTACGAAAGTCAGAGTTAAAATTAGGATCCGAAATCATATTTAAACAGATCTCGTAAAGTGCGTACGAAAAAAAACATACGGTTTACATATTCTTATGTTATCTAATAGAAGATGGAACAAATTAACACCATTTTCATGGGAGGGTACAATATTTTTTGCTCACTCCCCATATGTTTAGCTATTATTATTTTTTGATAATATGGTAAAAGTTTATTAGGTCCACAAAGTAATTTTGACGAATTTCACATCCTTGTGTAACGTATTGTTTTGTTTGTTTGTTTTGGGATTTCGCACAATGCTACTCGAGGGCTATCTGTGCTAGCCGTCCCTAATTTAACAGTGTAAGGCTAAAGGGAGGAAGCTAGTCATCACCACCAACCGCTAACTCTTAGGCTACTCTTTTACCAACGAATATTGGGATTGAACGTCACATTATAACGCCCCACGGCTGAAAAAGCAAGCATGTTTGGCGCGACGGGGATGCGAACCCGCGACCCTCAGATTTCAGAGTCGCATGCCTCAACGCGCTTGGCCATGCCGGGCCTTCATCTTAAAGGAATAAAGTCAAAGTGGGCAACAGATTGTTAGCTACACTTATGGCACTGATAAAATGTTACAGCAAATATACATTCACCAGTTAGCTAGGCCAAGGTGTTTTGTTTAATTTAGAGCATGAGGGTTGGGAGAAAAGAAACTTGGCGTAGCTAATTAATGATTAAATATTTACTGGAAAATTCTTATCAATGTTATCATTGCAGTTCCCATTTGATTATAAATTTTATTCTTTTGAGATAAACTAAAATAGTTGGTTTTATTTTAAGTTTATTATAAAACCTGGGAGTAAACAAAATTATTTCTCTTCACCCTCTTTCTTGTAATTTTGATGAATTAATTGTTGTTTTTTGTAGACAGTTTTTTTGTGGTTCAAGCATGAGGAAGAAGTTCTCGAAGATGGTTGCTTTTAAGATGGTGATTTGACAAGGAGGTGTTTTAAAGCTTCTAGTATGATGATTGAAAATCTAATTACGAGTAGAATCTAGACAGTAGAGGGCTGCCCATGTCCCAGAGAAAGGCATGACCAGAATTAGAAATTTTGCGTGTGTTTGTGTGTTTTCATATAGCAAGCCACAAAGAGCTATCTGCTCAGCCCACCGAGGGAATCGAACCCTCGATTTTAGCGTTGTAAATCCGGAGACATACCGCTGTACTAGCGAGGGCAGATTTTTTTATTTTTTTTTGCAGTATAAACACTTATAATTACAATTTCACATCCAGTTATATGCATGGTAATTAATTTTAGACACACAAGAACTTACAATGTACTTTGTCTATACTGTTTGTTTATATGAACTATAATTACTAACATTGAACATTAAAATGGCGAAAGAGAAAGACATTATAAAGAACTTATCACAATTTTTGATGACTTTAACATATATAAAATGTATCATCTATCATAATTTCACTGTGCAGTTTGCTTCCAAAAACTTGTGTACTTCAGTAATATTGTACCGATTAACTAGTTCTATTCTATAAAATTATTTTGGAATTGAGGAATTCAAAAAAGTTTAATAATAAAATATGTACATTTCAGATATTAAGTTTAATGTTTTGTAGTTCAAGGTCATGAATACTTTTCCAGCTCTTGGAAGTTTCGTATTTAACTTTTACAAATATGCTGTTTTACAGCGTGAAATGAAAATTAATAAAATTGTTAATGTTTTATCGGCTCTGTTGTTCATTGTTTAATATTGGAACCATTCAGTGTCTTTTGTTCTATAATACTTATGTGATGGTCAAAGAACCTCAGAAACTGCCAATTCAGAGCTTAACACCCATATAAAGAAATGCTTATTTTTTTAACATAACAAAGTGACAAATAATGATATACTTTAATTAATTTTAGGTTGGTCATGAAGTTGGAATTAATATTCTGTTCTTTATCTATAATAAAAAATGTGTGACTGCTGTAACTCCAAGATGAAGAAGCCTAGAAATCTAAAATATAGTGTCCATACTGAGTGGACCTTGAGGATGTGCACTGGGTTATTATTATTTATTCATTCATGTGTATGTACAGATACATATTTTGTGCGGTAAGTTAATAAAAAACAAAAGAAAAATGTGACCATCACAGCTTCAACCAAAAGAACTTTGAAACCTCAAATTTTTTCCTCTTACTAGATGAACCCTGAGGGTGACAGTTTTGTGTTATTTATTCATGTTTTGCATGCATGTTAATTTTATAATGAGGCAAATCTAGCTAAAAATTACGCAAAAAAGTTGTTCATTACCTTACAACATTTAATGTGTAGAAACAATAAGTGCCATTGGTAATAATGATAACATAACAGAAAATATGTCAATTCAGAAATGGTTTATTTAAAATTGCACAGGACAGTCATTCAATATTGTTGGTTTCAAACTGCAAAGTGCTTGATTTTCAAA
>NC_134836.1:34048199-34106012 GCF_004210375.1 Tachypleus tridentatus
TGAAATATATAACAACAAAAATACTTTTTGATTTCTTAGATTAGACCCCTTTATATTCGTTTCTATTAAAAATATTAGTAATATTACAGAAAATATGTTAAATCAGAAATGGTTTTAAGTTTAAAATTGTATAGGACAGTCAGTCATTAAGGATGTTGGTTTCAAACTGCAAAGTGCATACTTTTATCATGGCCAGCATTATGTTGGGTGTTCTAGAGTTGGTGTTAATAAGAACCTTTTCAACTTGGCAGCAAGAAGGAAAATGATCAGTTATATTAATTTAATGACCCGAATGAAGCAGAGTACTTTCAGTGGTAATTACATATAATATTTCACAAGAGTTTTTAAATCCAATGAAGTATTCACAATATTCTTAGTGCATAAGACATGACAATAATTTCAGTTGATCTGATGTTCTTTAAGAATATAGGTAAATAGACTGAGGTCCTCTAGATTTTGAGATAGCACATATATGTTTTGAATTTCATGTTCACAAATATTTTGCTGAGGAAAGATATCTCAAGTATTTGATACAAATAAGTATAAAATATGTGTACAAAACGTACGAAACACATGAAAAAGCATGCAATTTACATAGTAAATGTTTAATGAAAAAACCGTAAAATGAATTTAGAAAAAATCAAATATTTTTCATGTCTTTTAAAATTTTACTGACAGATATTTCAAAGTAAATATATTTCACTTATAGTAATCAACGGTTCATTTGAACACACTTTTTAACTTAATCCACAAGAAGATGATTTTTCAACTAATTTCTTCAATAATTTGGTTATTATTTGAACAGATTGTTAATTTGGTTAATCGGTAGACTTAAATTTCTAAATGTCCAAGTGAAAAACTTCAAGTGAGGGTAAACGGCAGGAGTAACTTTAACTCTTGTTTATACAAAATTGCCGATGCACTGTCCTCAAAGGTTTCTCTACGTGGTGCGGTCAGATACAGGGCAACCTATTACCAAACCTCCACCGTAAAGGAGAACACTAAAACCCATGCAGTGAACTCGCCCCACTGCATGTTTGCAGGAGATGTCCTTTCCAGCAAAGGGAGTGCAACCCTTTAGAGCCGTGATGAAAACTTACCGCACTCATCAGCTGTGTAGGTACCTGGTAGGGGTGGAAGCCCTACCTTTTATTTTGCAGTTCTTCCTTTTCTAGGGTCCGGCTGTTGGACTATACCAAAGCAATGTGGCTTCTGTCCAGTGCTTTGAATATGTCAAGTGATGATATTAAAATGATCACGGTAAATGGCGGGGTAACTACGGCTTTCTTGAGGAGGGTGTAATACCCACTTAAGCCCGTGAAAAGACCGTGAGTAACTGGTGCTGCATCTTCCACCTTGCACGGCCGACGGCCACCTCTATTCCCGTCCTAGAGACGGTGGCCTTGCTCTTATGAAATTAAAATTTCTGATTCTCATACTAAAAATTAAAACCTGTTTGAGATGTATACATTCTTGAAAGCAGGAATTTCGATCCTTAAGCCTGACCAGACTTCCGGAACATATTATTCTTATTAGAAGTATATGGGAAGGAAACGCTGAAAAGACTTGCCCTGTAAGGGCACGGTGTAGAGTTTTTCAAGATCTGGTAACCACTGGTTACCTAAACCAGTGGGTATGAAGGCCCACCACTGGGTGAAGTGTCTAGCTATAAGTGCTAATGTTTATCCTACAAGAGAGGCCCCCAGTAAAGGTAACCTTAGTAAGACCAAGGAATCTGCCATATGCCGAGGCTATTGAGCCCCGAGAGAGACTCTATGCCATCTTAGTGGTCAATATCCAACGCTTAAGTCGATGAGAACAAGACGTCACAATAAGATCTGTAACCGTTAAGCCAAAGAGACTTCTTAAAAAGGGTGGAAGGTTGTTCAAGAACCTACTTTAGAAGCAGCCACTGGTGAACGCCGACGACCAGACCTGATCTTCTACCATGATGATAAAGCGGTGGTTGTTGACGTGACGGTCTGTTATGAGCTTATGTACAGCTCATTACAAAAGCCTATGAATCTAAGGTCGCTAGGTGTCAAGATCTCGCACCATAAATTAAATAACTGGCTGGTGCCTCTTCCGTTGTCTTTCACGGATTACATTGGTGCCCGTGGTGCCTAGTTTCCCGTCAATACCGTAGTTCTAGTTGATCTTGACATTAAGTTCAAACTTTTCGAAGAGTTTTTGTGTCGGCGTACAATAATTTACACGCTCGACATTTTGTGGAAGGCGAATAACGAAGAGCATCTCGCCTTTCATTCATTGATGTTTCCATCCGGCATCTGTCGGTATCGTCGGCCCTGATATTAAGTTGGGTAATTTGAAATATCGATAGCCAAATGCCTCGTCATCATAAATGAAGGTATTAACGGGTTTCCACTATCCGTGTCTGCTATCTAGCGAAAATACAGCCAATGACTTTCTTAAGATAGCCATGAGAAAACTATTGAGGTAGTAGATATATCATGAACTAACAAAATAATGATGCTGATATTCGTGTTATACAATTTTAAAAGAATATTTCTACATTAGATTACACTAATCCTTAAGCTATCATTATTTTAAGGCTATTGTTGAAGTCAGTTTAAAATTGGAATGTTTCTAGGTGGGATATTAATTGTCCTCAAGTTCTAATTTTATGGCCATTTTGGATGTTACAGAATTCGAAACAGGAACATTTTGAAGCAAGAACATTTCCAGTTTAATGTACACACATTCTAAAGCCATAATAATATTTTTAAAGACAATTTTTAAGGAGCATGTTTGAAAAGTGAAATACTTCTAGATTAAATTACGTTAATCCTTAAATAAAAATATCATCTGATATAAAATAATGTATTTCACATTTCCAAGATGTTTAATGCTTTGTTTTTTGTGCTCTGATTTCTGAGAATATTATGTTAATTATATTTCTTACCTGTAATTTGTAATTACGCTTTCTTTTTATGAAAACTTTGAATTGGTGGTGCCATAGTTCATTTATCTACAAGCTCCATAAACAAACTTGTGTTTTTTATGAAATTTAGTTGAGTTATCAGAAAATTAATCATCGCTTTTTTAATTGATCTCTTAGAATATTGGTGCATAGAACTAAAACAAATTGTGCCTAATCATTATCTAATCCATATTACAGTATAAATATTCATTACAACAAAAATAACATTCTGGTAGAAACAAACTGATTGCACTGAAAATTATCGCAAAAGTAAGATTTGGAAAATTACAATGCAACATTGATTTAGAGACAATTCATTTTCATATCAAAACCCATTTTATGAACATAGGCTCCCAGCTAATGTAAAGGTTCGATACTTCTTTGGTTAAGTTCTTGGCAATAATGTCTTAAAATTTATCTTGATGACATACTGATGCAGGATATAATTATTGCCAATTTTTCCATTGGTTCTCAAGACATAGATTTTGAATTTTAAAATCTGACAATCAGCCCTCGAATAACCATCAAGCAAAATAAGCGCGTGCTTAGTCCACCAAGGGAAGGGGCTCCACAGAGGTTTTCCTTTTGATATCATGACCTTAACTCTTTCACCGCCACACTCGGGTTTAATCGATGTTTTTGTATTTGTCCTTATCTGCCGTGTTCGACTTTACTCAACATTGTGAATAAACGTTTTCTTTGGCTCGGTAAGTAGCTGAAGTTTTGAGAAACTGCTAAACTACGTATCAGAAACAAGAGGTCGTTGATTTGTGAAAGATTACTGTAATGAACAGTACAAAATGTTGATAAAACTTCAGGTAAAGGATGATCGTATGTTATGATATCTGACCTTGAAGTTAAATATTTTTCCCAATCATTCCTTCTGTTGTGGCTATTTATAATAAATTATAGGCAGTGGAACTGTTTTGCTTTATTTTTTACTGATTTATTCAGTCACAATTACAGAAATATAAGGGTATAATACCACAGAAACATGAGTCACGAAATTGTGACAGATGTGTACAGAGACATGGATAGTTTTTTTTTTTTCTGCTTCTGTTCTCGTACGTTGTATTTGGGTTATTGTCTCATTTTAGTTTTATTTGCATTACTATTTTATTATTTATGTGTTTTGTAATATTTTTATAAGTGTTTCTCACTGATGCTTTTCTGAGCCGTAATTTTTTGGATTCAAACAATTTGCTCTAAAGAAACCTCCTTTTTGTGGAGGTACATGTTTTGAAATTTATCATACCAAGAACAAATTTAGGAAAGAATGCCACTATAGCAAAGTCACCGTTCATGGATTACATGAAACCTGTTCGAGTATGTATTCCCTCGTAATTATATAATAATATACACAGATCTGAAGCTGATATTTACTTCGGGTGTCAATAGCCAGCAAAATTTTGTCAAATATGCCATTTGTAGACCTAAAAATAGAGATCACAATTATATTGTCCTCAGTTCTTCCTTCATCCTATCCTGACGTCATAATGCCCCGACCCAACCCTATACTCTTGTAACATTTTTCGAGACGAACGAACAATCCGAGACAGGTACCACGACGACAAACTTTTAGGTGTATCTCAACTATTTAGCAACTATAAATTTAGATCAGTATTTGTTCTGTTACATTTTTGAAAATCTGGGAAAACAACTGACTGCTCAGAGCAGTCTCACGGCGATAATTTGACATTTTAGCTCAAACTGCATAAGACTTCGACATGTACGACAACATAATTCTTAACGTTGTGGCACCGTGATCATACAAAGATACTGTACAGAACCGACAAATCAACAAAATCAATTTAGGATTGCCTGAAAAGTACATGAATTGAACAAGTTTACGTGAGCAATATTAGTACTGAGTACTAAGCTAAAGTTAGTGGCCTCAGTTGCAATGTATTAGCATTACGCTTAACGTTAGGGTTGTTATCTGAAAACTGAGTGACAATAACGGTAAGTCTAAATACTGTAAATAGTTTATTTTAAGTACTCTGGAACCGCTACTGTAACTTGCAATAATGAAATGAATTATTCTTAATTGAAGGCCGTCGGGTCCAGGCTTGCAAGTGAAGTTTCAGACATGCCTATTTTGTTGATGTATGGTTTGTAGGCTCATCTACAGTCCTAAAGACAAAACTGAGCTCAAAGTAATGGTTACAACTCATTGTTCAGGTATTTGATTAAGATTAAGGTACTCTAGCCTCGGCTTGACTCAGTATTCACTTAATGTGCAGTACAGTTTATAAATGATTATATATAACGCATGTGTACCAGAACAGAATGATCATTGTGTATATAGGCTAATAAAGGGAGACACTAGGAGAAAAGCAGATAACATTCCAACTAAGATACAAGATATAGAATTTGTTTATGTGTTGATCATGTGGGATGAGATTTTTCAAAAGTTTTAGAAAACAAGTCGAGTTCAGCAAAATGAAGATGTGAACTTAAAAACGTGCAGATCTGTATCATCTTTAAGAGATGATTTTGAAAGAGTTGAAGCAGTTGCAAAACAAATACTACCAGATGTTGATTACAACATAGTTCAACTCGCAAACGTGTCAGAAAGGTACTTAATGACGGAGATGCACAAGACATAGATCTGAATGTTAGAGATAAATTTCGTATCAACACCTTCTACACAATTGTTGAACTACTGGAGACCCAAATCAGAAGAACAGGAGAGGTGTACAAAGAAATAGCAAATAGATTTTTTTCCCACGTGATGTGCCAAATGATGTCACTTCATCTACTGAAACCGAAAGCTACTCTCAGTGTTCCCAAAAGCTAATTGATCCTTACCCAGAGGATGTAGAACACTGATCTCTCTGCCAAGCTTCAGAAGTTTCACTCGTGCGCCATACGTTCAGTGCAACAAAAACTGTAAACACCAGATTTAGTCATGCTTTTCTTTATAAAATAATTTCAGATGACAAAATTGAGTGTGTATTTTCAAATGTCGACATTGTATTGTGAATATTTTTAACATTGATGGTCACAATTTGTACAACTGAGTGTTCATTTTTTTCACTTCAAGGATATTAAAAATTCCCTAAATTAAAAACATGCTACAAGACAGGCTGAATATCTTGTTTCTGCTAAGTATAGAAGCAGATTTGTTTCGTCAAATTCGTTTTGAGAACTTGATCAATCACTTTCCATTTAACAAATCTAGAAGAAAACTTAAAATTTGAATAAATATTAAGGTATAAGTAACTAATTTGCTCACATGTTTTAAGTTCAAAGTGTTAATTTGTTAAACGAAGAGTGAATTGTTAACTCTCAGTGAAAACAAATATACGTGAAACGAATTCTTTTTAATTTTATCCCAGACTGAATCTAGCATTGAAATTAGGATCTAAATTCTTAAATATATTTACTCACGATGAACATTAAACTTATATTTTAATTCAGTAGACATAGTTCATACACTGTGATGCAAAAAGCAGCTCAGCCAACATACTTCGGCTAGCCGCACATTTTGTCAACGAGTCGCATGTGGCTCGCGAGCTGTGGTTCGGCTACCTGTGGTGTAGTCTCATCAATTAAACCAGAGTTACGATAAAGCAAGGAATGACCCTATTACAGACGAAAATACAGGTAAGACTATCAAATAGTTTATTTAAGTTACGTTTGCACATATCGAATAATTTTGTGTACGACTTGCTCCTTCGATGCCGCCATTTAAGGGAAATATCGTTGGAGGTTGTCTGGACTTTCTTTTCTATTTGATATCTATGGTTTGTAATGTCTAGGTATCAGGGACGTAGATCCTGGGGGATGAGGTATATATCCCCTCTTTTTTTAGGTGGGGTATGTTGTATACCATCATCTCCCCTATAGTTTAGTGTGTTGAATTATTTTATTGCAGCATAGGCCTACATATTGTGTTTGTTCTTGTGATTCTCGTGTTATTACCAATCGAGTTACATAATTAGGCCTAGATGTAGGCTTTTTCAGTAGCCGAAATGTTCATTTTAATATAGGCGTGCTCTAAGCTTTTCGATCTAAGCGATAGTTCGTAAGTATTATTCAGTAGGCCTAAATATACATGCAAAGCTTGCAAGCACTGTCACAGAATTTACATACGTCTTGTACGTAGTGTTAAGTCTAAGTAAAATTTTCATCACAACAGATTGAACAGAGCATGAAATTCGAAAATATTACCCGAAAGCGTAAACGTCAGTGATCTAGATCTGGCAGGCCATGTGTAGTCTGTAAAGACTGTAGCTTCTTCAATCTTATGTGTATATTGTGCGGTTTTCCTATTTTATTTATTCTTATGCATGTCGAGCCAGTTTTATTGTTGAACGCCTTACTCTCCTTAGCTGCCGAAATCGCTGATCAAAGTGTACCTTCAGTGTACAGTTAATGACAGGTTAGGGCCGCTCGGATCCAGACGCGCCCAACATCACTCCCCCTCCGCTCCCTTTATTCTGAGCCTCGATTTTACAACATGGCTCATTATACCTGTGTTTATGACCTTCATTAATCCGTGAAATTTCACATTATCACCGCCTTCTAATTAAGTGCTGGTGCTTTATGGTAAAAGAACAATATATTCTCTTATCATAGATGGTAAAAATATTACATTTTCTTGTATAATAAGGGGCGATTTCAACGGCCTGAAGCCTCTGCTCGAATTGTATTGATAGTTTTTGTTTAGGTGTTTTTATTTAATAGACGAGATTATAGACATTATATCATAACGTGTTTGCCTTTTGATGAGCTATTACAGGAACATACTATATTTGTGATTGTTTAAGTATTTGTCGAGAAACTTGCAATTCCTTGTGTTGTAACTAGCACATATTATTGTCTCAGAGATGCCCTGGCGGTCAGTCCACTCGGTAGTCTCTGTGAGGTTCGCGCGTTTGGGAAATTGGAGTGGACAATGGAGTATACCTTCATATCCACCGGATTTTGCAAATGGATAAAGGCAACACAGAAATTCAACGAACACCAATCCTCCTCTCAGCACAGATTCGAAATATCTCCAGAAGGTTAACTTCATGTAACTCTAGTGACTGTCCAGCTACATGATGGAAAAAAGAAGCAGCAGGAAGAATGCAAAAGAAGTCTAGCCAAAATATTCAGAAGTTTATGTTTCTTACTGCATCAAGGTTTAGCATTATGTAGATATACAGATACGGAGGGGAACTTCTTGAAGTCAATGAAGCTCCTGGAAGATGAAGATTCTGAGTTGACGGCCAACTTGTCAAAGAAAACCTCATTCACATCATCCCAGGCTCAGAATGAAATAATGGAGACGTTCAGCCATCAAATACTGAGGACCATAGCACATGAAGTGCTGCAAAGTAAAATATTTGCATTAATGGTTGATGACACTCAAGATGTTTCAGGTGCAGAACAGGAAGCAATATGTGTACGATACGTAGATGAGAACGCTTAGATCAAAAAGCTTAGAAGCACGCCTGTATTAAAGATGTAACTTTCGGCCAGTGAAAAAGCCTACATCTAGGCCTAATTATGTAATTCGATTGGTAAGAACACGAAAATAACAAGAACAAACACACAATTTGTAGGTCTCTGATGCAATAAAACAATTCTACAGGCGAAACTGTAGAGGGTTTTAATGATATGCACCATACCTCCACCTAAAACAAAGAGGGGATATATCCCCTATCCCCCCAGGATCTACGCCTCTGATACCTAGATATTAAAAACCATAGATCTCAAATAGACAAGAGAGTCCAGAAAACCTCCAACGATATTTCCCTTAAATTGCGGCATCTAAATTATTCGATGTGTGCAAACATAAGTTAAATAAGCTATTTGATACTCTTACCTGTAATTTCGTCTGTAATAAGGTTATTCCTTGCTTTATCGTAACTCTGGTTTAATTAATGAGACTACACCATAAGTAGCCGAACCATAGCTCGCGAACCACATGCGGCTGGTTGACGTAATGTTGACTGAGCTGCTTTTTGCATCACCGTGTATGAAATATGTCTACTGAATTAAAATGTAAGTTTAATGTTCATGGTGGGTAAATATATTTAAGAATTTAAATCATAATTTTAATGCTAGATTGATTTTTGAATAAAGGAAATATTGGGTCACCAAGGATTACAGAGGAATTGTGCTGGGGAATTTGTAACCGTACAAGCTAGTACTGACATTGCTAGTTTTAGTGTGAGTGGTTTGCGATCGCGTGATTGTGACGTATGTGTTGACGACAGTGAATTTGGGGAGTGTTAGTGTAATACTGGGCGCTGTTGAGTTTGATTGGTTTGCGAGTGTTGGAGCTTATTGTTACTTTTCACTTTAATTATTTTAAAAATGTCTATGAAACGTTTATGAAAAAGATGATGTCATCAATTTGTGAGAAGCAAAAGTATCTAGATGAAAATAGAAAAGTTAAACCAGGGTGGGAGGAAGATTTTGCATTCACCGTTAAATGAGGTAAACTTTTGAGTCTTATCTGCAATGTCTTACTTATTCATTACAAAGCCAGTAACTTAAAATGCCACTATGAAAGAAATCACAAAAACGATTTGTCTGATTGTGTACCTAAATCAGAATTACGGGAAAACAAGTTAACAATGTTAAAATCATCACTAAACAGCCAGCAGACACTGTTCACAACATTCAGTAAGGAATTTCATACAAAGACTGATGTCAGTTTCGTTATATCGTGGGATATTGTTCGTGCTAAATGCCTCCATTCAAATTGAGAATTTAAGAAAAATACAGCTCAAGCTGTTGCAGTATTAGATTCAAATAACAAAACTTTTGCAAATAATAGCACCAAACATCATCTTCACGCCACACTTCAGAGAGACGTGTCTGTCAGATCAATGCTGATGTTGCCGGCCAAATAAATGCAAAATGGTTTAAAGAATTCCCCTGCATTCACCTTAGCCCTTGACGAATCTACAGACAATCCACAACTAACGGGATATGTTCGTAATGTTTCCTCTGATGTAATTGTGAAAGAAAACGTAGGACTAAAATAAACAATACGTGGTGTTGACATTAAATATGCGCTTGACAGAACCTTACCAAATGCTGATATTCCACTGTATAAATTCGTCAATGTTACAACAGATGGAACACCTGCAATGATGGGGGAAAAATGGAAGATTAATTGCACTTCTCTGATATTGAAATAAAAGACCACAATCTGGAAGAATACAAAGATAAATTACAATGACTGCTTGATAATTTGCTAGACACGTTCGAGGACTTTCAGAAGCTGAAGCTCTGTTTCGCCTTTCTTAAAAATCCTTTCATGGGTGATGTGATCAGTGATGGTGTTCCAGTTCTCGAACTCCTAGTTAAAGAATCATCTGCTGTAGAAATGGAAATAATGAAAGTACAGGAAAACCTGGGTCTAATGATGGTCCATAAATTACAATGGAGTTCTGGAAATAAGGTAAAGAAATAAAATATCTTGAACTGAAGAAAACCAGTGTACTACTTATCTCAGTCTTCAGGACAACATACAGCTATGAATCAGCGTATTCTGTAACGAAGTTTGTAAAATCGAAGCATCGTGCAATCCTTACAAATGAACACCTCACGCAAAAAATTCGTACAGATTTGACAACATATCTGATTAAAGTATCTTTAATTTTATTGTTTTACGTATATTCTTCTGTTTTGACCAGATATTACTGAGAAAAGTAAATATTTTAAAATCTGTTTTTACCAATTTTTTTACTTTTGGCAGTCTCATTTAATGAAAATACAATGCAAATTTGCATATTTATTGTAAGTACATTCGTAGTTCATTACCGTATTAAATACGCTCAATACAGTTAAAACAATAATCAGCCAGGATTTTGAAAACATTTAGAATACGTATGTATAGTTTTTGATTATTGAAACTAATACAAATTAACAGTCCAAAAACTACATACATGAATAAATATTATTACTTACATTATTTCTTAATATTTATTCAAAATCTATGTAACAATAAAAACGTGTGTGTAATATTTCTTCATATCTTGCGACTCTCAAACATTTAAAGTTTATCGTCTCTTAAACGTTAAGCAAATTTGGCAACACCTCGGCTGGGCGGGTATGGTCAAGCGTGTAAATTCGTGCGACTCCTAATTAGAGGGGTGCGGGTTCGCATCCCCGTCGCGCCAAACATGCTCGTCGTTTCAGCCGTGGGGGTGTTATAATGTGCGGTCAATCCCGCTATTCGTTGGTAAAAGAACAGCCCAAGAGTAGACGGTGGGTGGTGTTGATTAACTGCCTTCCCTATAGTCTTACACTGTTAAATTAGGGGCGGCTAGTACAGATAGCTCTCGAGTACCTTTGTGCGAAAAACAAACAACACCTGTGCTATTATTTTTGTAGGAATCACTTGTAACTAGTTTTGTTTAATTCCTCCTTTAATATGATTTTTTTCCATAACATTAAGTACAGAACAGAAAACCTAAAGGGACATATCAAGAATTCAAAAGACTCTCTGCTCTGGAAACGTTGTCAGCATGGCTGGATTAAGAACAACCGATGCCTTAAACACAGCCCAACAATTGTGCCCCCTCTGCTTCTCCGTTATATAACTCACAAGACATTAAGACTGTAAGTGCTGAAAGTGAAATAAGTTTGAAAATTTATATCCCTTGAGTTTTCTTCCACACCAGACACCAACACTATATTAAATAAAATTTATTTATTAAACAGAGTGGGAATAGATCAAAATCCAGCAACGACTGAGGCCTTTTATTTAGGAATGACAAGAGAAATCACTTCTTTGATGAATGATAATTAAAAAGAATTAGTTTTACGTAAATTTGTTTTCATTGCGAGTTAACACTTTACTCTGATGTTAACAAATGCACACCTTGCACTTAAAACGTGTGAGAAAATTAGTTACTTATATAATATTTATTCAAATTTTAAGTTTTCTTATAGATTTGTTAATTGCAAAGTCATTGATCAAGTTCTCAAAACTAATTTGGCGCAACAAATCTGCTTCTATACTTAGAAAAAACAAGGCATTTAGCCTCTCTTGTAGCATGTTTCTTCTTATGGGATTTTTAATATGCTTGAGTTAAACAAATGATCACTCAGTTGTGCAATTTGTGACCATCAATGTCAAAAATATTCACAATACAATGTCTACATTTGATAATGCACACTCAATTTTGTCATGTGAAATTAATTTATAAAGGACAGCATGGCTAAATCTGGTTATGGCGCACATAAATGAAATTCCTGAAGTTTGGCAGAGAGATCAGTGTCCACATCCTCTGGGTAACACTGAGAGTACCTTTCAGTTTCAGTTGATGAAACGACATCATTTGGCACATCACGTGGGAAAGAAAATCTATTTGCTATTTCTTTGCACACCTCTCCTGTTCTTCTGATTTGGGTATCTAGTAGGTCAACAATTGTGTAGAAGGAGTTGGTACAAATTTATCTCTGACATTCAGATCTACGTCTTGTGCATCTCCGTCATTAAATACACGTTTGTGAGTTTGAGCAACGTTTTAATCAACATCTAGCAGTCATTCTTTTGCAACTGCTTCAACTCTTTCAAAGTCATCCATTAAAGTGCGTAGTTGGTCAGCTTATGACCACTACAGATTTGCAAGTTTTTTATGTTCACATCCTCATTTTGCAGAACTCGATTTGCTTTCTGAAACTTTTGAAAAATCTCATCCCACATGATCAACATAAAAAACAAATTGTATACCTTGTATCTTAGTTGCAATGTTGTCTGCTTCTCTTGTGGTGACTCTCTTTAGTAGCCTATACACACAGTGATCATTCTGTACTGGTACACATACATTATATATAATTAATTGTAAACTGTACTGCACATTTAATCAATACTGGGTGAAGTCGAGGCTAGAGTACTTTAATCTTAATCAAATACCTTAAGAACGAGTTCTAACCATTACTTTGAGAATAGTTTTGTCCTGAGGACTGTAGATGAGCCTACAAACCATACATCAACAAAATAGGCATGTCTGAAACTTTACTTGCATGCCTGGATCCGACGGCCTTGAATTAAGAATAATTCACTTCATATTTCCAGGTAACAGTAGCATTTCCAGAATACTTAAAATAAACTATTTAGAGTATTTAGGCTTACAGTTATTGTCACTTAGTTCTCAGATAACGTTAAGCTTAATGCTGATACATTTCAAATAAGGCCACTAACATTAGCTTTGTACTCGGTGCTAACATTGCTCACGTGAACTTGTTCAATTCATGTACTTTTTCAGACATTCCTAAATTGATTTTGTTGATTTGTCGGTTCTGTACAATATCTTTGTATGATCACGGTGCCACAACGTTAAGAATTATGTTGTCGTACATGTCGAAGTCTTATGCAGTTTGAGCTAAAATGTCGAATTATCGCCGTGAGACTGCTCTGAGCAGTCAGTTGTTTTCCCAGATTTTCAAAATATAACACAAGAAATACTGATATGAATTTAGAGTCGCTAAATAGTTATATTACACCTGAGAGTTTGTCGTCGTTGTACATGTCTCGGATTGTTCGTTCGTCTCAAAACACATCACCAGAGTTTCGGGCCGGGTCATTATGACGTCAGGATAGGATAAAGGAAGAGCTGAGGACAATATAACTGTGATATCCAATTTTGGGTCTAAAAATGGCATATTTGACAAAATTTTGTTGGCTATTTATACCCGAAGAATATCTCGGCGTCAGGTATGTGTGTATTATTACATAATTACGAGGGAATACATACTCGAACAGGTAATCTATGAACGATGACATTGCTACAGTGGCATTCCCTTCTCAATTTTTCTTGGTATTATATATTTCAAAACATGTACCTCCACAAAAGTAGGTTTCTTTAGAGTATGTTGTTTGACGCCAAAAAATTACGGCTCAGAAGAGCGTCAGTAAGAAACACTAATAAAAATATTACAAGACACATGAATAAAAAAATAGTTACGCAAATAATACTAAAACGAGACAATAACCGAAATACAACGTACGAGAAAAGAGGCTGAAAAAAACAAAACGATCCATGACTTTGTACACATCTGTCATAGTTTCGTTTGATTTATGTTTCTCTGGTATTATACTCTTATTTTTCTGTAGTTGTGGCTGAATAAAGCAGTAAAAGATAAAACAAAACAGTTCCACTGCCTATAATTTATTATAAATAGCCACAACAGAAGGAATGATTGAGAAAAATATTTCACCTTCAAGGTCAGATACCATAACATACGATCATCCTTTACCGAAAGTTTTATCAATATTTTGTACTGCTCTTTACAGTAATCTTTCACAAATCAACGACCTCTTATTTCTGATACATAGTTAGTAGTTTCTCCAAACTCCAGCTACTCACCGAGCCAAAGGACACGTTTATTCACAATGTTGAGTAAAGTCGAACACGGCAGATAAGGACAAATACAAAAAACATCGATTAAACTCGAGTGTGGCGGCGAAAGAAATAAGGGCATGATACCAAGAAATAAAAGTCTGTGGTGCCCCTTCCCTTGGTGGACTAAGCACGTGCTTATTTTCCTTAATGGTTACTCGAGGGCTGGTTGTCAGATTTTAAAATTCAAAATCCATGTCTTGAGGATGAACAGCAAAACTGCCAACAATTATATCCTGAATCGATATGCCATCAGGATAAATTTTAAGACATTATTGCCAAGAACCAAACCAAAAAATCGTCGAAACTAGAATTTGATACAAGTTGGGAACCTATATTCATAAAATGTTGTTTCATATGAAAATGAATTATCTTCAAATCAATGTTGCATTGCAAATTTTCAAATTTTACATTTACACTAATTTTCAGTGCAATCAGTTTGTTTCTATCAGAATGTGATTTTGGCTATAATGAATATTTATTCTGTAATATGGATTAGATAATGATTAGGCCCAATGTTTTTCGTTCCATGCATCAATATTCTAAGAAATCAATTAAGAAAAGAGCAATGATTAATTTTCTAATAAATTTCATAAATAACACAAATTTGTTTATGGAGCTTGAAGGTAAGTGAACTATGGCACCATCGACTGAAAGTTTTCATCAAAAGAAAGCGTAATTACAAAGTACAGGTAAAAAATGTAATTAACATATTCTCAGAAACCAGAGCAAAAACAAAGCATTAAATAACTTGCAAATGTAAAATAAACTATTTTAAATCACGATATTTTTTACCTGAGGATTAACGTAATTTAATATAGAAGTACTTCACTTTTCAAACAAGCTACTTAAAAATTGTCTTTAAAAATATTATTATGACTTAAGAACGTGTGTACATTAAACTAGAAATGTTCTTGCTTCAAAATGTTCCTCTTTTGAATTCTATACTATCCAAAATGGTCATAAAATAAGAATTTCAGGATTAGTAACATCCCATCTAGTAAATTCCAGTTTTAAACTGACTTCAACAATAGTCTTAAAATAATAATGACAGCTTAAGGATTAGTGTAATCTAATCTAGAAATATTCTATTAAAATTGTATAACATGAATATTAGCATCAGTATTATGTTAGTTCATGATATATCTACTACCTCAATAGTTTACTAGTAAAGCTTTCATAACATCTTTTCGTGGTTTGAGAAGCTGTATGCAAGAAATGTTAAATCTTAAATTCAAAACTTTAATGTGTACTCGCTATGATTTTGGTCTTTCTCTGTTTCTTATGAGGTGTATGTGCTCATTTATTCGTGTGTTTTAAGTGCCGTATTGAAAGTTTTGTTATTTATCAGTAATTTCTTAAAATACACTGTACTCACCTCTCACTTGACTGAACTATTCTCTGTGCACCTTTGTACAGTGTGGTATAATATCCAAATCATAATTGCATTAGGTTTCAGTATAGATTTAATATCTATTTATATGACAGTATCTTGTTTCCACAGTCTTGAAAAAACTGAAAGGGATGATATCCATTGATAAATCGCTACAAAAACTTAAGATATATATAAATGATATTGCAAATGTACATAAGGTTTCAATGTCTATCTTTTCCCCTGCAGTGACGTTTGTTGATGCCCACACTTAGTTACAATATGTAAGACAAAGTTTCAGAACACCAGACTAAGAAACAACTGAAAATTGCTGATATGATGGTTCTTATTGCAAAGTAGAAAATCCCTTTAATTTCTAATATGTTTTCATTGTATGATAATCCATATATCATCTGTATTTATTTCTCCAAGCCTTGGATGTGGTTTCACAAAATAACACACAGGAACAGTGGGAATCTCGTTAAACCACTAACGAGCATCACTAATTAGATGAGAAGACATTCGGCTACGTTAAGAGAGACACCGGTTGTGGTTTCATCATATAGTAGATATGGACAGGGAGAATCTCGTTAATCCATTCGTGCGTGTCACTAATTAGATGGTAAAGTATTTGGTTATCGATTTTTCGAATTACTCAATTTTACGTAACGGTCGACGCGATTTCACTTGATAGTAGACAGGAACAGTGGGAATCTCGCTAAACCACTCAAGAGCATCACTAATTAGATGACAAAGCATTTTGCTATCGATATTTGGAATTACCCAATTTTACGTAACGATCGATGTGGTTTCACTAGATAGTAAACAGGAACAGTGGGAATCTTGTTAAACCACTCAAGAGCATCACTAATTAGATGACAAGGCATTTGGCTATCGATGTTTTGAATTACCCAATTTTACGTCAGGGTCGACAATACCGACAAATGCTGGATGCTAACATAAATGACGGAGAAAAATATTTCAAATGAGGTTGATAACTCCTACCAAGCGAGATGTTCTCATTATTCAAATTTCCATAGTATATCACGCATGTATAGGATTATACGCCTACAGAGGAACTCTTCGAAATATTTGGACTTGATGTCCAGGTCTGCTAGAACTTCTGTGTTTACAGGCAATCAAGTACCTATTGGTAGACAATGAAAAACAACGGAAGAGGCACTAATGAGCTCTTTTCTTTGTGGTGCTAGATCTTGATATTTAGAGACCTTAGACTCGTATGCTTCTTGTAACGAGGTATACACGAATTTGTTATGGACTGTCACATCAACAACCACCGCTTTATCATCAAGATGGAATATCACATCTGGTCATCGGCTTTCACCATTACCTGTCTCAAAGGTGGATACTTGAAAAACCATCCACCCTTTATACGAGGTCTGTTTTACTAAATGGTCACAGATCATGTTGTGACAGCGTATCTCATCGACTTTATCTGCAGACATTGACTGCTAAGATGCCATAGTGTCTCTCTCGTGGCTACACAGCCTCGGCACTTAGCAGAATACTTGGTCTTAGAGAGGTAACCTCTGCTATCAATATTTCAAAATTACCCAATTTAATGTCACGGTCGACCATACCGACAGATGCCGGATGAAAAATATGAATGAATAAGGAATGAACGAGAAGATCAAAAGCAGTGTCAATCGATCTTACCAGGCGAGATGCTCTTCATTATTCGCCTTCCACAAAATATCGAGTGTGTAAAGAATAGTACGCCGACCGACACAAGAACTCCTCAAAGTACTTAGACTTAATGTCCAGATCAGCTAGAACTTCCGTATTGACGGGAAACCAGATGCCAGAAGCACCAATGGGTAAGCCTTGAAAAACAACGGAAGATGCACCAGTCAGTTCTTTAATTTGCGGTGCAAGGTCTTGATATCTAACGACCTTAGATATGTAAGCTTCTGGGAAGGAGCTGTGAATGAGTTCATAGCGGACCGTCACGTGAACAACCACCGCTTTATCATCATGATGGAAGATCAGATCCGGTCTCTGGCGTTCTCCATTGCCTGTCTCAATGGTAGGTTTTTTAAAAAACCTTCTACTCTTTGTATGAGGATTCAGTTGCCAAATGATCACAGACTTTATTGTGACGTCTTGTCCTCATGGACTTAAGCTTTAAACATAGACTGCTAAGGTGACAAAGGGACTCTCTCGGAGCCGAAGAGCCCCGGCATTTGGCAGATTCCTTGGACTTACTAAGATTCCCTCGACTGAGGGCCTCCCTTGTGGGGTAAACATTAACCCTAAGGGCAAGACACTTCATCCAATGGTGGGCCTTCATACCCACCGGTTTAGGTAACCAGTGGTTAGCAGATCTCGAGCCTTTAAAAAGTCTTACACCATGCCCTTGCAGGGCGAGTCTTTCCCAGTGCTTCCTTTCCATGTCCCTCAAATTAGAACGATATGTTCCAGAAGTCTGGTCAGGCTTAGGGATCGGAAGTCCTGCTTTCAAGGCAATATCCCTGATGGTGCCCAACAAACCATCTTCTTTTGCCAAGTAAGATGTTACCTTGTCTAAAGAATGGACAAGCTTCCAACCTTTTTTGATTTTTTAAAGTAGGAATCAATGATTCCAATTTCACAAGAGCTAAATAATCGTCTCGATTACAGGAATAGAGTAACCCGTCGGCTCTGCAAGGTGGAAGATGACACCACTTTTTAACGGCCTTTTTGAATAGATTGTCCAGGTCTTTTAACAATGTATTACTGTTTTCACCCAATTCGAGCTGGTATAAGATCCTAGGTACTGCAAATCTATTGAGGATCTCAACACGCTGATAAGTTTTTAGTGGTACGTTCGAAATATTATCTATCCACTTCTCAAGGGAAGGAATTACAGGCTCGCTGTAAACCCCTGTCTATGGACGGATGTTGGCTCCAAGATATCGGTAAGACTGTTCGGTTCCGATCATCAAGAGTATGTCACCGTTGATTGATCAAGGAGGACAATCGCTAACAGTGAATGTCTTACTGGACCCCATAGTCAGCATTCTGGCACTCCTGGAGATGTTAAAAGAGAAGCTGTTACCCGAACAGTAATTGTTCACAGTGTCCAACATTGCCTGTAGACTGGCATGGTCTTTACTCAGAACTGCCATGTCATCAGCATTCGCTAAGGTAGAAACTGGATCCAGCTTCTTGTTGAGTGAAATCCCTCGGCCAACCTTGTCAAGCATACGAATGAGAAGATCCATGGCAATATTAAATAAAATAGGAGACATGGAGTCTCCTTGTTTGACGCCTCGAAGGAGGCGAATATGTTTGGTATGTTGCATACCTACCCAGAAGGATGTTGAACCACCAAGATACATGTCCTCCATAATTCGGACAAAATGCGGGTGGACGTTTAATCTTTCAAGGTTGGCGAGTAGGTGTTTATGGCCAACCGCGTCAAAGGCTTTGCACATGTCAAGAGAAGCCATAGTCACAGTCCCATGTCGCTTGGTCTTTCTCATGATGGACTGGAACAGGAAGATGTCTCTGCATCGGGCTTGAGAAATGAAACCGTGCTGTCTGAGATTTATCTGCACGGCTTGTTCGAGGCGATGGGCCATAATCCTAGAGTAGAGCCTAAGCACGATAGACGATATCGTGATCGACCTTCTGTTTTCAACCTCGTGCAAATTACTCTTTCCTTTGGGAATCACCACAGACGTATTAGCTTTCATGCATTCTAGAATGCGACCCGTGAATTGCCAATGGTTAAACAGACTTGCCAAGGAAACATCAATACCATTCTTGAGGCGATAGAGTAAGAACGGAAAAGTGAGGTTATCGGGACCAAAGGTCTTTTTCTTCATGTTTCAAAGAGACGCCCTTACTTCGTCTGATGTTATAGATTCCAGTATATGGGTGTTATCCGCCCGAGGTGGAAGTAGACAACCGTGAAAGTTGACGTTATTATTAGAAACACTGCAGACCTGATCGTAATGGTCTTTCACCTGATCTTTACTGCATTCTAGAATGCATTAACATTAACAACATGGCAGATAAAATATTAACAATGTTATTACTTTTATATTTCACATTGTAAAACAGCATATTTATCAAAGTTAAAGATGAAACTTCAAATATCTGGAAAATGTATTCATGACCTTGAACTACAAAACATTAAGTGTAATATCTGAAATGTACATATTTTATTTTTAAACTTTTTGAATTCCTCAATTCCAAAATAATTTTATAGAATAGAACTACTGAAGTACACAAATTTTTGGAGGCAAACTGCACAGTGAAATAATGGTAGATGATACATTTTCTACATGTTAAAGTCATTAACAATTCTGATAAGTTCTTTATAATGTCTTTCTATTTCACCATTTTAAACTATAATTACTAACATTGAACATTATGTTTTATATGCAAAGTATATCCAAAGTACCTTGTAAATTCTGTATGTCTAAAATTAATTACCATGCATATGACTGTATGTGAAATTGTAATTATAACTCTTCTTTATGATGCAAAAAAATTCTAATTCTGCTATTGTCTTTTTCGCTGGGACATGGTGCACTGGCCTACCTGGAGCATGCCTCTGCTGTCTGAATCTGCTGCTCGTAATTAGATTTTCAATCACCATGAAAGCAACTATCTTCCAGGACTTCTCCTTCATGCTTGAACCACAAAAACCACCTGTCCACAAAAATAACTATTAACACATCAAAATTACAAAAACCAGAAAAGAGGGTGAAGAGAAATAATTTTTGTTCACTCCCAGGTTTTATAATAAACCTAAAATAGAAACCAAGTATTTTAATTTATCTCAAAAGAATAAATTGTATAATCAAAGTGGGAACTGCATTGATAACATTGATAATAATTTTCCAGTAAATATTCATTTATAATTAGCTAAGCCAGGTTTCTTTTTCCCAACCATCATGCTCTAAACTGAACAAAATAACTAAGTCTAGTTAACTAATGCATGCATGTTTGTCACTCATCCAATCTCCTTCACACAATGGATGGAGTTCATATGAAAGTCTTGGAAGGTGATTAGTTTCTATTTCAACACAAATCCTTCCTTTTACATTTTCTCTCCTCTTCAAAAAAGCTGTAAAAAATTTTTACTGCATACAAATTTAATACCTTATTTCAAATTCACTTATACTCACTAACTTTTATTTCTTCATTCAATAATCAGCATAAACAGACATTTCAACACAACTACCCTAAAAAGAATAAGACATTTGGCTGTAATAATACTATCACACAAAATCGTCTAATAAAACTTGATTGAATTAATGCCAGTGTTTTTAAGCTTATAAAATGTTTGACTTCATTTAAATAAGACAGGAATAATTTGTTTAAGAAAATTCTAACACTTACTTCACGAGCTTTTGGGATTTCATTTCCATGTTGTTCTTTACTGTTGGTTATACTTCTATTTTACCAAACACTCAAATTTTCTGTCACATGTCACTTCCGTATACTTGTATTCTCTAGACATGAAGTTTTCTCACACACAGTGATAGTTTCAGAACGAACTTTCTATATAATTTTTTCAACAGTTTCATCTCGCTGTTCATACATTCACTTGTCCCAACATTTTCTAAAAATATATTTCATGCAACCGGGTTGCAATAGTTATGATAAATTTTACATCAATGTATGATCTATATAGATATCTGTTACAGTTAAAAAACACATTTGCTACTTCTTCCTTGGAGTTGGGTTCTATTTTATCTGCAGAGGAGGTACATATATTAATTTATGGGGCATGAAATTCATATGTACAGCTATTGATTTTATTTTAATTTCAACGTGACAGTGTCTCTAAAGAATAACACAACCCATGAAAAGCAAATATGGACACTTTCTTCTAGCACCTTTCATCAACAGTCGTGTTTCACTCATTCATTTTGGTGGATTATTGTTCTTCTCCTTTCTTTCTGTTGTTTCCAGTTCTTCCAATAGATCCGTTGTAAGTTCCTCATTACATATCTCTACGTTACGTTGATATTCCCATAGTATCATCAGTTCAAATGTCATCTGTACGGTTTTTCCACTTATTCAAAAAATGAATTACATATTTCATGTCATCAGTGCCCAGATATTGCTGAGTTAAATATTTATGTATCCTATTGGTTACTTAAATTGTAAGATAGATACTGATTTTTATTTTTTTCTCTGAGTAACATTATAGTGTTGCATTTTCTATACTATTACATACTTTGTACACTTGGCAAATTTAATGGGTTTGTTAATTAATAAGTAGTTCAACTAAGTATGTTTGCATAGTGTTTACATTACATTTCATTACTACTAGTAACACTAAATTCATTGTTCTGAGTAATTTATTTTGTCACTGTTAACTTTGTGCCTTATGATTCTAATTTTCGTCATTGTAGGACTATTATGTGTCCTTTGTTGTTTTTGTTAACTTAAATGCCTAATAAGTTAAATATAGATTATTATTAAGCTGTGTAAGGAATTCTAATTACTTTGAATATTTTTATCACACCATCGTTAGTGAACTAGATACATTTAGATGGTTTGTCCATGAGATATTTATTAATACTTTATTAACTGGGCACGTTTACTACTAGTAATATTGCATCCATTATTCTATCTGATTATTTTTCATCATGTTAACCATATACTTTATATCATTCTAATTTTCATCAGTGGAACTTAAAATCTTTTGAATTGTTATGCATTAATTTTATTATCATTTTTGGGCTAAGCTTGCTTTCGGCTACTTCTCCTACGTTTGTGATATTGCAAACCTCATTTTCTTCTAATAATTTATATTTCACTGTTATTCTTAATAGTGCCACTTTATTGATAGCTATCTGTTGCTTTAAGTCGAGTTTTCAAGTTAAAGACCCGACATTTCAGACTGACTTCAACTCTTGTTTTGTTTGGGGTACAAACTTTTGCCTGACTCTATGAGTCTTTGTACATTTCCATCTATAAATTACCGATTCTTGCTTGCTTCCTCCCATTGAAAATTCAAATTACTAAGTTTCCTCCACAAACCGGAGAAATAATTATACGCGCACACCTAGCCAAAAGCAAAATCAACAAAAGTAAATATATTCCACGAATTAAAAATCTCGAAACCATATACTGCTGCATACCATATATTCCCGACAACAACAGAAAAATATCTAACATTTGGCAAAAACTATTAACAAAATATGAAATTCCAGTTAATACAAAATGTATTTTAAAAACAGGCACAAAAGCAAGGTCTATAGTATGTAAAAAACTACACTGACAAACACCACACCAACATTATTTATAAAATAGAATGTGATAACTGCCACGACTTCTATATTGAGAAACAAGTGGGAAAATGAAAAACAGATTTAAAGAACACAAAAAGACACCTTCACACATTTTGGAACATTGCAAATTAAATAAACATAACATAACCATAGGAAATATCCAAATACTAAATAAAGAAACAAACGCAAAATTAAAGAAGCCAAATATACACAAAGACTCAAGCCCAAGATAAACCAATACAATGGAAAACACCATTGTACCCATATTAATAAATATAATCATACTTCTAAGCACACCCTCTACATTCCTACACTCAATTAGACAACCGCCTTCACGCATGTGGTCAGATATCGGTCAGTTATCTTTTTCTTCCTTTGTGAAACTAACAATGACTAAAGAAGGTCGAAACGTTGTTCGCACCTCTACATAATTTTTTTCTCATCCAAAACCACCGTTTTCACACATATATTTTTCTCTACATGTGAGTTTTCTCTTCATCAGTGATCATGAATTGTAGATTGATTATGTTCTCTCAATAAGGGTCTTCTCATGAGGTGGTTCCACATTCCACATATGCCATCACGTTTTGTCTACAGGTATGGCTTTTATCAATTCTATTGTTTCATCCCAGGTTCTGGTTCATGTGTTACATCTCACCTTTCATGATTCATTAAGCCTTTTTCCATGTCTACTTACCGCAGACAATAATATCCCTCTTGAGTTTGGTCTCTTCATGACAGTTTTTGCTCTTTCCACATTTGTATTCCTCATTTCTCCACATTCATCCAATTGTTTAATAAAAGCTCCAATTTACCGTGTCTAGATATTGGACAATTTTGATTACCACCTGACATTTCATATGGTTTTGTCTTTCTCTTTCCCTCTTTTTCTGTTCCTTTGAATTGCTTATTGGAACCATAATGTGGTCCTTAATGTCCTTTCTCATTCTCCATATAAACATTGGTTTTCATGTCTATGATATTTGCTCTTACTCAAGATCTGTTTCCTTCGCCCCTTTTTTGTAGTTAGTGTTCAGACACTTATGTCATTACTGTCACCCACATCTTATACCATTTCTCCTGTGTTATCTTCTATCCCAGCTGATCCTCCCACTCTTAGATCTGTGCTGCCATTTTAAGTGAATAGGTATTTTTATATTTTTCCTTACATTGGTTCACTTACATTCTTTCATTGGTTCACTCTCTAAGGTGATATCTGACATGTACTATGTCCTTTCAGGGCTCATCTTTCCAATTTTTTATTCCCTGGTTGAGTTTGTTAACTTGTATTTGAACTTATCAATGATACGTGGCCATCTCCATAATATCTCTTCACATCATATTCATTTCATTACTATGTATTTTGCTGCTTCCCTTCACTGTCCTTTAATAGACATAGTTCAGTCTAAGAATCACACAACCCGAAGTACTTTTGTCACTTGGTATCTGCATAATCTCGCAAATATCATCTTCCCACCTTTTTAGTTATACAAACTTTAAGAAGAGTAAGTCTTTTCACTTTTTCATCTGTGTTTCGTATTCAGAATTCCAAGTCTTTGTTAATACTATAACAATCCCACTCTTTTGCGGGCGTTTGCTGGAAAGGTATATATTTCATAAAATATTAAAGGGACAAAATTAGCTAATTAGCTCATCAAAGATGTCTCTTCCAGCTGCCAAATATAACCACCCCTTACTATTCATCTATTCATGCAATCTTCACTTAAACTCAGGTAAATTTTCTGCCTCCACCACAGTTGAAGGCAGCTAATTCCAAAAACCAAACACCTTATTTCAAAAGTAAAACTTTCTAAACTACAGACGACTCCTGCAGAGCAAAAATTTACACTTATGTCCCTTGTCTGATTGTTTCCACTGATAAACACCAAAATGTTCGATGATCGATGTTATCACTATCCTTAAAACTATTAAACGCCTCATTGAAATCACACCTGTCCCTTCTCTTCTCGTAGGACAATTCCACCATCTGAGGTGTCATGTTAGTGTCTCTTTTTGGAATCTCTTTAACAATTCAATGCTCTTCTTGAAGAAGAGATACAAATCTGTAGACAGTACTCTAAATACAACGTTGTTAGTGATCTATATAGTGAAACAATAATATCCCTTGTCTTGTATTTAATATTTCTATAGATACTATCCAAAATCCTATTAACCTTACTGCTTGGCTACAACACACTATTTAAATGACTTTAGTGATTTTTCTATTAAAACTCCAAGATATTTTTCTTCAACCATAGTATTTAATGTATTCCTGTTTAAATTGTAACGATAATATGAATTATAAAAACATACATACATCACATATTGGAGATTTAAATATAATTTGTTATATATTAGCCCAATGCATCAAATTTATCAAAATTGCCCCCTAAGTCTGCAGCATCTCTGATATAATTAGCCATCCCAAAAGTCGTAATATCGTATTGAAAACCTCAAAATTTTGTTAATCACTTCAGAGTCAACATGATTAATATACGTCAAAACAGCAGAAGACTCACTACAAAACCCTGAGGCACAACATTTGTGACTGTGATTCAGTCAGGTCTAACTCCATTTATTACTATTCCATACTCTCTTTTCTCCAATCAATTTTCTAGGTAATTTAATAACATTCTTCCCACACCCACAGATTTAATTTTTGTAACAAATCTTTTGTGAGGCACCTTGTCAAATGCTTCCTGAAAATCAAAGTAAATCAAATACATGTAAAATTAAAAATTCTGTATTTTTCCGAATGGTTAGCGTTAATCACAATTATAGCTTCCTAGGCCTATAGCATACTGACTGTAGCTGACGAATAAAAATATCTTGTATCAACGCGTTGCTTTTATACAAATCACGCGAATGTATCGAAAGATCACTTTGAAACAATATTGTTAATTATTAGTACTTCACAGGCGGGGCTGCACAATACACAGTTGAGAATATACATCACATGAAAAAAGAAAAACAATACAGAAATAAGCGTAGGCTGTTGTTTTGAATTAAGCACAAAGCTACACAAAGGGTTATCTGTGCTCTGCCCACCACGAGTATCGAAACCCGGATTTTAGCGTTATAAGTCCGCAGACATACCGCTTAGCCACTGTGGTCTAAGCGTAGGTACTAAAATAAATGTATAACGGTAAATCCGTTACATAATAAGTACATACACACATAGATCTAGCTTAATAACTACCCCACCTGCAACGTGTAATAACTGAAACTTCAAGAACTATTGTTACGTGGGTGTTTTCTTATTGCAAAGTCATCTCAGGCGATCTGCTGAGTCCACCGAAGGAAATCAAACACCTGATTTTAGCGTTGTAAATCCGGAGACTTATCGCTTTTCTCGCGGTAAGCATTAGAGACGGCTAGCGCAGATACCCCTTGTGTATCTTTGCGCGTAATTCAAAACAAACTTACTGTCATTGTTTTTATTAAAAAATAACCAGGTTATGTCGCATAAAAATATTGATTTTCGTATTGTTTTTAAAGCGCTGTTTCAATGGGCATGGAATAAATGTATATTAAACCAAGTTCTAAATATAGTCAGGTTAAACTGTAATATTTGTTGTTTATCTTTAATTGGCTTGTAATTCTTGCTTCGAAGCAACACCAAATTTCTGTAATAACACTTATTGCAAGGGGTAATGGTAACTTTGTTTTCTACTAAAATTATAATTTTAAAAATTTACCGCTTATTACTAATAAGTATTTTAAAACAGGATACATCCTTTGAAACTACATCACCTCATGAAATTGGTTGACACCTTAGTTTTTGTTTTCAGTTATCGTGTAATAAAAAACAAGAAATACAAGAAATGATCACGATATTTACAGACATTACTAAAACGTGACTCAGTCATTACATAGATATTGTTATAAAGGAAATTGTGTATAGTATTGTAAAGTTATAGTGAGAAGATATTTAAATAGCTTTTCATTGAACAGTCGTTTCCACTGCAGACTTAAACTGTTAAAATCCGAGTTTCGATACTCTTGGTGGTCAGGGCATAGATAGCCCTTTGGGTTACTTCGTGCTCAATAATAAAGAAACATTCTGCAACGGCAGTGCAACAGCTTCCTTGATATTGTAATAAAAGGTTAGATATAACTGGTGGTAGTTCGTGAAAAATATATAGGTGGGAAGGAAATGTTAGTTTGATTTTATAGTTTAAGAATCAGTGACAAAATAACATTGAAGGCTACAAAATTATACTTCCTATATTATAATAATAATGATTAATCATGAAAGAAAATTAAAAATACTTTTATTGTTGTTTCCATTCTTTTGGTTTTTTCCTATCTATAAGGTTTAGTTTTTAAACATTGTCTGTTTGTATTTTAACATCATAACGTGACAACCTAATTTCTTGGGAAAGGTTTCACCGAGTTCACAAAATATACCGGTCCTGGTTTCAGATATCTTAGTATTGTTTTCAACAAACCTGATCTTGGTCTGAAAAGTGTCAAATTATATAAACACTTCATTAACTGAACTAATTTTATCTACATTTAAAGGGTAAAAATGAATTTTTAATTAAAATGTTCAATTGAGGAAAATTTTCAGAAGAAAGCTGACAATGAATTTAAGATATTACTTGTAGGTTTTTATCTAAATAGATTCTATTATTAGTTTTTAAGTATCGAATTGAAATCATTGACAACTTTAAAAAGAAGAAAATCGTTGTTTTATAATCGTTGATTTATAACAGACTACTGGTGGTCTGTTCTTTTAGAAAGGGTTTAGCTTCACAGACTTCCTTTTCTTGAGATTGATTTTCAAAAAAGAAACCCGTTATCTTCACATCCACTGGTAGTGTCAATAGTGGTACTGACGCAACACCAGGACTTAGTTGTTCCGGCGATTATGGCACTGATACTAACAAAGGTTGCAGAAGGCCCTAGTGTTCTTAGAAGCAGCTGGGACTAATTGTCTGCGACATCTTAATTAACCTTCTGAAGAAAAAGTTACAGGTATCCTCAAGTATCGGAAGATTCTATGTTGCCGGGACCCTCAGGTTACGCGTCCAGTGTGCGAAATTCAAAAACAAATCTTTCTTTCCAAGCGTTTTCGCAGCTTCTTCCGAATTTCATTATTCTTCGTAAGTCTTACACAATAATTGTTATATTCGAATCTCAATAATTCAATTAAACTCCAAAATCATGCGCCCTACAATCCCTAATTACGATTCGGTTGAAGAGAAACGTTTCTGACCGTCCACGGTTATATTTCATTTCCCAAAGCTACCGTGCGTTGTTTTCGTTCTTGTCTCCATATGTTTAATTTATTTGTTTTCAAAACACACAATAAACAATATTACCTATAACTTCAGACATTTCCATAAAATCTTTCCTTTGGAATGTTTCATTTATGTTTCAGTCCAACAAGTTTCTAGTTATTAAAAGTATACGTCAAGTATACAATACAATAAAAACAGTTGATAAAGCTACCAACAATAAATTTTCTTCTAGGTTCTTATAGTTAAGTAATTTCTTTAAATTATTTTAAGCATAATTTTACTTTGCTGTGAGAAGAGCTTACATGTCTTTACATTCGTAGACATTTGACACCTGGGGCTTTTTCTCTTACAACGTAGTAAACTTACATCCCTATTGATTGTTACACGTACATTGTCTACCACAAGTGTACAGAATTTTTTTTAACGGAAAAGTAAAATATTATATTTTATCATGTGTAATTTGTAGATCTGTTTGGCAGTACTGAACTTTCTTTAGTAAATATTAAAAAAAAACGTTATGCATTTGATGAATATGGTGACCACATATCCCAATAATACTGTCACAGGTTTATGTTGTAATTTCGTTTCGGGTTTTTAAGGATTACAAAGAAAATCAAACTTTCCAAAAGTATGTGCACCTTACAAGTTCTAAACGTACACACGGGACTATATTGCAAGGCTCGTCAGTTATTCTTCGATAATCAACTGTCAAAAATGATACATCACAGAGTACACTGTTACAACTTTCTTTACTTTGTCTTTTGGGCCTAATCTGTCATTGAGGAGTTTTGGATTTCAAAAACCCGACCGGCACCAAAAATAAAATCTCATAGTTGTTATTGATTAAGTTCAGCAAACATTTATTGAAATTTATAATTACTAGTTGATAGATATTACTCGGGTAAAACAAACCTAACGTTTTATTTGTTTATATAAACAAGACAATCAGACTCACTTTCCACACCAAACTACCAATAGTTAGGATGATTTATATTATTTACTAACGGTAGACAAACTATGTTTTAATATATCAAATGATATATTGTTTTCTATGTTATCCTCCAATTAGAAATTGTATGCCACAGATGGAATTTAATTTTAAAAAATGTAAACTGCGAATTCTGAACGAGACAGAAGTAGTAATCTTAAACAAGATATATTCATAGTTCTTGTTGACGAGAAACCCCCCTTGGAATAAAAATGCATCTCAGAACAGCTAGTGTGGGTATTAAAGGCTTAGAGATAAGTAATCAACAACAAATAAAACTCATCAATTAAAGGGTTACTATATTTCAGCCCTTCTAAAGCTGCATTGAAAATGTTGGTAAAGAGAACACATCTAATGTGTTTTGGAATCATTTGGGTCTCAATTCCTAAAAGGTTAGGATATACTTCACCTGGTAAAAGTGGGAACGTAAAACACCTAATCATTTAAAAAACAAAAAATCTATATATTACAATAACAGGAAAGTCCAGGCGACAAAGTAGAAAAATTTATTTTTCCCAGCTGCTCCAAACAGCGACAACTACAGAGCACATTAAGTTATTCGATGTTCTCCAGAAGCGTTTAAGTAAAGTAGTTTGTTGTATTACCAAAGGTGTTATTTTGAAGCTTTTTTAGTCTTTTAAGCCTAATTATGAAGCTTTAAGGACGACGCTGTAGATGTTCCGACATTATTGACGGCTTCATATTATTCGCACCGTTATGAGTTAAATACGATGTAGCGACCTTCCTCTACATGTTTTTTAGTACCATATTATCTTACAAATATTACGTTTCTTCCCAAGATTCTTCCTTTGACAAGGTGCTTTCTGCTGTTATCACTTTGTTGGAAGCGGGTGTAGAAGAAAGGTACCACATTCTGACAGATATTCGCAAGAAAGATGTTTAGTATTTAAGTTCTTGTTTGTGGAAGGATTCATGGATTAATAGATGAAATCTATTAATTAACGAACAGGTATCAGTCATTTCGTAATAGTATATGAATTACACCTAAAATACTTCGGTCCATCATGCAGGCCGTCTTCTACATTATTTTTCTTAAAGTGCAATTTCCATCCATTTGAAATTCTTCACGGATCTATGTATATTTAACAGTAAATAAGTTAAAGGGTTGTACTGGTATCAACCGAGTAACTTACGAAAGTGCTTCGAAAGTATGAACGCGTTATTGAATGTTTGCGATATCATAAACCATGAAAGCACAAGTTCTATAAAAAGAGCAAGTCTACACCTGTTATATTCAATAAAATTGGAGATAAGCAGATACGTCATATCTAACGTGTTATTGCAAATATCATACATTTTTATTCACCTTAAAACAGTTATTTAACAAGTTTGCAAAATAGTTACAACGGAAGATGGTTCGTTCAACTATAAAGTAACAATTACGCTTCACAAGCAGTCGAATTTTCTAGACTTTAGGAAAGAATGAAGTGTTTGTAAAAATAGTTTATTAAGACGTTAAATAATGTTAAAATAAAAACTATAATATTGGAAACAATTTAAGAAACAAATAAATAAACAAATAATCTGGTAAAGGAATTAAACAGGAACCAGCCCAATGGAAAGAAGAAACTTCATTCTTTCTTACTGCACGTGCAGGACGTACAACTGCAGGGTTCACCTTCTGTAGAGGAGAAAAGATTAGACGTTATTTTAAAAGTATTATTTACACAAGTAATTCATAAGTCTCTCTTATACAACATTTTTAATAGTAACTACTAAGTGCTTGCATACCTGTACACTTGCATGGACTTCCTTCAGTGTCGCCTTTTCCCATGCACGAAGTACACTTACATCCATCTTTCTGGCCACACGTGCACTTATCGCTGCAGGTGCACGTAGGATCTTAAAGATCGGTATGGTATAGAGTTAATTGTATTTCACGTTTTGTTAAATATATACATAGTAATGTGAATAAAGTGAAAGAGCAAAGACGTTAGGATGGTATTGTACATTTGATATCGTAAATCAAGTAAATTTATTATTTACAGTAAGAGTCAAGGGAATGTCAGATAGCAAGTTATCACATTATTTAGGGACATAGAAGTTTATTTGCATCGACATATGCATGCAGTTGTTGTAATGCCTATCATGCATAGTAGTAGTTTCATAAGCCTGTTTATTGGTTATGTATTTGTCAGTTTGTTTAATTAAGTCAGTGAAGTTACCGTTTTATAGAACTATGTTGTAACAATATACCCTATATTACCACACGCAGCAAGAATTAATAAGGTCAGTAGTTACTAAAACAGCATGTTATTTTATAACATTCCCCAGTTAATATTTGAGCGAATGTCTTTGGGAATTAAGAAAATCTTGCATACCTTTACACTTACAACTCCGATCAGTTTCGTCTCTTTTGTTACACGTGGTGCACTTACACCCTTCTTCATTCCCACACGTGCACTCGTGAATGCAGGTGCACAGCGAATCTTTAAAGAACAGAAAGATTACGGGTTTATTTTTTTGTTTTGTTTTATTGCCATTACGTTTATTTACAATATTAATTTAACTACTGAAGCAACAACTATGCAGTAAACAAGTAGGAATGGTATATAAAAGAATTAAAATTCACAATACTATCAATTACACATTATTAATACATTAAGATTTCTCAATCATCCAAAATCAAAGTAGTTAAACGAATTACAGTTTAATAATAACAATAAAAACACTTCGATCCGATAAAATACGAACATCATTGGTATAGAAAAAAAATATAGCTCATTGTTTACAGTTTTCCATGTTGAAAATCAATTATGGTGACATTTTAATTACACTGTTCACCTTCTCAACAAGAGGTACATTCTAAAGAGGTATCACCTTTTAGATAAGAAATAAAAGGTCATGTGAACGGCAAGATTTAATAATTAAAATTTACGACTAAACAAACATGTAGATCATCTGAATAGCGAAATATTAAACAAGGAACGGCCCAAACAAATACCTCTCGACAAAAGAATGTTACTAACGTACACAAAGTCAAGATACGCAATATTATTCCTTGCTATTAAACAGCCATAAATGAATATTCATCTTAAATAGAAAACAATTTCACAAAAATCCTCTTATCTTTTAGCCTATGATATTACTTTGAACATAAACTTTGTGTTTATTTCTCGTATAATACAAATCCCACCACTTACCCCCACATTTGCATACTGAAGCGGACATCTTGTTTCAATTCTACTAAAGTCAAACACTATTTCACCAAAACTACACACGCGGATCAACGTTTTATATTGACCAAGTGCAAGAGTCGTGTGCAAAATAACCTACAACGAACCATGTTATTTATAGCCAATCATGATGAGTAAACATGTTTCAAATAGTACAAAGAATAATATAACAAAATGTTCATCATAACTGTTTTGAACTTTAAGAAAAAAAGTGTTTACTCTCATGTCTACTATTTGTTATTAAAACACACGTAACTTCAGATCTTAGGAGTATCAGTTTCTCATGTTTTTCCAGCTTCTATTGTTAAACGTAACTAAAAATAGTAATACCTCCTGTCCACCCCATCAGAGACAAGTTTGATGGTTTAAAACGCTGAAAGTCGGCTTCAATATAAACAAACCAAAACAACATTGTAATAAATGAGGCAAAGATAAGTAATACACAAAAGTAAAATGGTGAAAGTTACTACGTAAGTTTCAAGTGACATTAACACAGTGTTATAAATTATAACTCACATCAGATTTATAAATTAGTTTAATAAGAATAATCCAGTTACTAAGGGTTCAATGAATTGCTTATATAAGGATAATCTCTAGTGATACACTAGCTTCATTGTTAATAATATAAATAATTGATACAGAATGCTGGTTTATATTTAATGGTAAATAGTTTATTAAAATCAATATTTAAGTTCTATCTCCAACCAGAAAATTATTGTAAATTTGAAATGCCGACACTATCAGCTGTAGTAAATACTGACGGACTTGTTATTGCAAGCTTTTAATATCAAAACGTCTCCTCAACTTGATCACTTTCTCCCACTTTCCAGTTTATCACCGAAAAGTTTGAGATCTTTTAAAACTTTTCTCAGTTCTGTTTATATTTCTGTAAAACAAACTGCTTGTGTTATGTCTAATTGTTGTAGTTCGAACAAGAGGAATCAAAAGCTTTTGTGTCTATATATGGACATAGTTTCCCCAGACCACCCGATGTTGTTTATTTGGCTACAGTTGTAAAACTGATGAATTTAAGGAGAATCTACTCCTTTTAAGTTTGTTGGTTCTTTGTCTTTGACAAATGTCACTACTAAACCCATGCCCATACATATTTTACGTGGTAATGAGACAGCTAAACCATGTTTGAAGGTATACTGCCTTTAAATTAGAGTTCTGCTACTGATGAGTCTGTTATTTCTTAGGATATTAAAGGTAGATTAGTTAATTTTCCTCTTTATAACATTTGTTTAACATCAGACCCGAGATGGTTAGCAAGATAACTTCTCTTTGAACTAAGGGTGATGTTACTGTTGAGGAGAATCCAAAGTAATTAATTTTCACTAATCGAACATAAAAATTAATCTCAATATAACAAAAACCAGTTTCGAAGGTGAATATTTAGTTGACATTCCCTTGAATTTCAGAACTGCTTTTATGTTTTCAATGAGTGATTGACTGACTTCCTTCTTTGAGTAATATAAAAATACATTCTTCCATGTTTGACTTGAAATCTTTCATTAATCTGTTTAACTCATATTTGTCAGATATCTTTTACTGACTCTACAATTGCACATAAACTTGTTTGATCATTTTGTAGGCTATTTGTAATAAGATGATCTAACAAACTGCAACAACGGCACAACACATTCTATTGCAAAATGTAACTAAAATCATGAAAAGCTCAGCTATTTACGAAAGACAGAGTTAAAATTAGGATTCTAAATTATATTTGAGCAGATCTCGTAGAGTGCGTTCGAAAAACATATAGTTTTTATATATTTTTAAGTTATCTAATAAAAGATGTAACAAATTAACAACATTTACATGGGAGGTACAATATTTTTTGCTCATTCCCTGTATGTTTAACAATTGTTCTCTTTTGATATTATGGTAAAAGTTTGTTGGGTTCACTGAATAAGTTTCACGTACTTCTATGTTTGTGTACGTTTGTAATTCTTTTTTCGTTCTGCTAAAAACCATTACGTTCGTTATCTACAAATTGTGTATGAAGAATGTAACGTTAAACGCAATGAAACTAATCCTTTTTGAAACCTACATCAGTTAATGTTTAATAATTACATTTCTTTTTTTGATCATTTAAATCTTTTGTAGAACAAAATTTGAATGTGTAATACGTCTAAAATCATTAAACCAAATACTTGACGTATAGATGAATCATGATACATGTTGTTCTGAAACTAACATTAATAAACTTAGTGATTCTTCAAAGTGTCTACAGTTTGAGACTGGTAATGAAATTTAATTTTCAAGTTTCAAAAATTTTAAATGTTGGAAATTTTGTGTTGAAAAAAATAATTTGTAACAGTTTCTAATGTTCATAATAGGAAAGACCTTACTACAAAATTGCTATAAGAACAACACATTTATTCCATTTTGTTGGATTTTTGTTTAATCTACCAATACTAAGAGATAAATTACATGTATGAATTTCAATGTTTAGAATGACGGCAAATATTTAAGATGTCAGAAGTAACTGTAAGAAGTTTATTAATAAATGCACCAACCAGACTGTCTCCATGTGTTTTGAATTATTTATTTTCAAACACAAATTAAACGATCTTGTAACAAAGATTTTAAACCACATTTCCGGTAAAATATTTATTTTTGATATGTATTATTGACATTTCATTCCAACTATAATAGAAGAACCGAATTCTTTTACACTACAGATGCACCTCCCGAGATTTTAGTCCTAAAAAAATACACGTTGTTCGGTAACAAACAACTGATAAAGCTACAGACATTACATTCCTATCCTCATTGGTACAACGGTATGTCTTCGGAGGTGCATCGTCAGAAACCCGTTTCGATACTTTTGGTGGGCAGAGTACGGATAGCCCACTGCACGTTTCAGTTAATTCTGAACAATCAGACAGACATTAAATTTCCTTGTATGTTCTTATAGTTAAGACAGTTTTGTTTTAATTATTGTAAGCATAACTTTGACCTGCTTTACATTTACACTGACTTTTGTACATGGTCTTGCATGCATCTTAATTCTTACACTTCACATTACAGGAAACTCTGATCACTATAAGTTATAGTTTCGATTTTCCTGCCTTAATAAAAGTTCGAGGTGTACGTAAGTCACAATCTGTACAATGTTTTTAAATTTTACTTTGATAATCACCTGTGAAAACACAAACCACACAGTACAAGCCAAGACTTTTCAAGTCAAGATTTCAGCAAGAATATTCACGAAGTAATATGGTGTTATTATATAAATTTTAGTAAGGACACCAATTCGCACTTGTCAGTTAATATTAATAAGAGTGCACGTAATGACAAACAGGAGAAAGGGGAAATCATTGCAAAGGGCGAATTGCAGTAGCGGCCAAACTTGCTTAATGTAAGAGCCACATTCGATAATCTTCTGATCTATAGAAGTCCAAAGACAAATATTACACAGACACTTTTATTGTTACATGTACATTTTGTTACTTACATATTACACAAACATTAAAAAGTACATGCGCGTTATAATATTCATGTATGTGGTTTGTTTATACATATATAGTCCAAATGTTTTAAAGCCCTGGCTCATTGTTTTAAATATATTGAGCGTATTTATTACGGTAATGAACTACGAAAACATCCAAGAAAAATATGCAAATTTACATTTCATTAACATTAAATGAGACCGCCAAAATAAAATAAAGTTGGTTAGAACAGATATTTGTAATAATATTTGTCTTATTATATTTCTGATCAAAACATGGAGAAAAATATCTAAAACATTAAAAAATATCTTAATCAGATACCACTTTACAAAACTTAAGTCTTATAATAGTTTTTTTAACACAAACAGAAGACATTGATACAATTGTCAGACTATTTACTGGTGGTAGCGGTTTTGCGAGTTTCCATCTTGATTGTGGTTCGTTGAAATTCTAGCTGATATGTTGTCAAAGCTATACGAATTTGCTCTATCATATGTTGATTTGTAAGAACTGCACAATGCTTCATCTTCACAAACGTCATTACAAATTCAGTGATTACAGCAGTATGTCGTACACTGGTTTTCTTCAGTTCAGTCCATTGTCTTTCTGGAACTTTCTTGAAGAACTCATTTGTAGAATGGAATTTATGGATCAACATTACACCAAGGTTCTACTGTAGTTCTGTTAGTTTCATTTTCACAGCCGATGACTGCAACCATAGGTTTGAGATTTGGACAATCATTACTGGTTACATCAGCCATGAATGGATTTACAAGAAAGGCGAAGCAGGGCTTCAGTTTCTTCACCTCTTCAAAGCTTTCTAGTAAATGATGAATCAGTCCTTGTAATTTATCTTTGTATTATTCCAGTTTATTCTCTTTCATTTCAACATCAGAGAACGTATTTACTGTCTTTTTCAGATTAGTAAAGTAATTGAAGTTTCTGGATAATATGCATCTTTGAAAAAGTCTAATTTTATTCTGAAAGCTGAAAATTGTCTGAGTAAGATCAAGAAACAGAGTGCCAAGATGAGAGTTGAGGAACATTAGATCTCGCAACCATTTAGCCCATTAAGTGGCTCAGCGGTATGTCTGCGAAGTTACAACGCTAAACACCGTGTTTTGATACCCGTGGCGGGCAGTGCAGAGACAGCCCTTTGTTTAGCTTTGTGCTTAATTCAAACACAACAAAACAACAACAGTATATAATTATTACTTCCCAGTTGAAAATAGAATCTTCTCTTTTCAATAAAAGTAATAGTAGGATCCAAGAAACTTTGCAAAGCTGGAATTACTTTTTATTAGTGTCTTTAATCCTGCATCCCTCCCATCATTAGAGGTGCTCCATCATTTGCAACACTGAAGATTTTATTCTGTGAAATATCAGCATTTGTTAAGGCTCTATCAAGCACATATTTGATGTCAACACCACGAGTTGTTTCTTTTAGTGCCACTAAGTTATATATTTTATTTCACAATTACATGAAGTGTAGCATTAAGCTGGCGTTTTGCTCTTAGTCGCTGAAGTTTTGCATTATTTGGAGCTAATACTGCAACAACTTCAGTTATATTCTTATTAACAAATTCACAATCTGAATATGGACGCTTAGCACGAGAAATATCCCATGATATAATAAAACTGGCTTTAGTCGTTGTATGAACTTCCTGACTGAATGTTGTAAACAACATTTGCTGGCTATTTAATGATGATTTTAACAGTTAACTTGTTTTCCGTAATTCTGATTTAGGCGGATAATCAGACAAAACGTTTTGCGATTTTTTTCAGTGTCGTTTCAACATACTGGCTTTGTAATGACTAAGTAACACATTGCAGATAACACTTAAATCATGAAAAGCTCAGCTATTTACGAAAGTCAGAGTTAAAATTAGGATCCGAAATCATATTTAAACAGATCTCGTAAAGTGCGTACGAAAAACATACGGTTTACATATTCTTATGTTATCTAATAGAAGATGGAACAAATTAACACCATTTTCATGGGAGGGTACAATATTTTTTGCTCACTCCCCATATGTTTAGCTATTATTATTTTTTGATAATATGGTAAAAGTTTATTAGGTCCACAAAGTAATTTTGACGAATTTCACATCCTTGTGTAACGTATTGTTTTGTTTGTTTGTTTTGGGATTTCGCACAATGCTACTCGAGGGCTATCTGTGCTAGCCGTCCCTAATTTAACAGTGTAAGGCTAAAGGGAAGGTAGCTAGTCATCACCACCAACCGCTAACTCTTAGGCTACTCTTTTACCAACGAATATTGGGATTGAACGTCACATTATAACGCCCCCACGGCTGAAAAAGCAAGCATGTTTGGCGCGACGGGGATGCGAACCCGCGACCCTCAGATTTCGAGTCGCATGCCTCAACGCGCTTGGCCATGCCGGGCCTTCATCTTAAAGGAATAAAGTCAAAAGTGGCAAACAGATTGTTAGCTACACTTATGGCACTGATAAAAATGTTACAGCAAATATACATTCACCAGTTAGCTAGGCCAAGGTGTTTTGTTTAATTTAGAGCATGAGGGTTGGGAGAAAGAAACTTGGCGTAGCTAATTAATGATTAAATATTTACTGGAAAATTCTTATCAATGTTATCAGTGCAGTTCCCATTTGATTATAAATTTTATTCTTTTGAGATAAACTAAAATAGTTGGTTTTTATTTTAAGTTTATTATAAAACCTGGGAGTAAACAAAATTATTTCTCTTCACCCTCTTTCTTGTAATTTTGATGAATTAATTGTTGTTTTTGTAGACAGTTTTTTTTGTGGTTCAAGCATGAGGAAGAAGTTCTCGAAGATGGTTGCTTTAAAGATGGTGATTTGACAAGGAGGTGTTTTAAAGCTTCTAGTATGATGATTGAAAATCTAATTACGAGTAGCAGATCTAGACAGTAGAGGGCTGCCCCATGTCCCAGAGAAAAAGGCATGACCAGAATTAGAAATTTTTGCGTGTGTTTGTGTGTTTTTCATATAGCAAAGCCACAAAGAGCTATCTGCTCAGCCCACCGAGGGGAATCGAACCCCTCGATTTTAGCGTTGTAAATCCGGAGACATACCGCTGTACTAGCGAGGGGCAGATTTTTTTATTTTTTTTTGCAGTATAAACACTTATAATTACAATTTCACATCCAGTTATATGCATGGTAATTAATTTTAGACACACAGAACTTACAATGTACTTTGTCTATACTGTTTGTTTATATGAACTATAATTACTAACATTGAACATTAAAATGGCGAAAGAGAAAGACATTATAAAGAACTTATCACAATTTTTGATGACTTTAACATATATAAAATGTATCATCTATCATAATTTCACTGTGCAGTTTGCTTCCAAAAACTTGTGTACTTCAGTAATATTGTACCGATTAACTAGTTCTATTCTATAAAATTATTTTGGAATTGAGGAATTCAAAAAGTTTAATAATAAAATATGTACATTTCAGATATTAAGTTTAATGTTTTGTAGTTCAAGGTCATGAATACTTTTCCAGCTCTTGGAAGTTTCGTATTTAACTTTTACAAATATGCTGTTTTACAGCGTGAAATGAAAATTAATAAAATTGTTAATGTTTTATCGGCTCTGTTGTTCACGTGATTGTTTAATATTGGAACCATTCAGTGTCTTTGTTCTATAATACTTATGTGATGGTCAAAGAACCTCAGAAACTGCCAATTCATATTTAGAGCTTAACACCCATCTATAATGTAAGAAATATTTTTATGCTTATTTTTTAACATAACAAGAGTGACAAATAATGATATACTTTTTAATTAATTTTAGGTTGGTCATGAAGTTGGAATTAATATTCTGTTCTTTATCTATAATAAAAAAATGTATGTGACTGCTGTAACTCCAAGATGAAGAAGCCTAGAAATCTAAAATATAGTGTCCATACTGAGTGGACCTTGAGGATGTGCACTGGGTTATTATTATTTATTCATTCATGTGTATGTACAGATACATATTTTTGTGCGGTAAGTTAATAAAAAACAAAAGAAAAAATGTGACCATCACAGCTTCAACCAAAAAGAACTTTGAAACCTCAAATTTTTCCCTCTTACTAGATGAACCCTGAGGGTGACAGTTTTGTGTTATTTATTCATGTTTGCATGCATGTTAATTTTATAATGAGGCAATCTAGCTAAAAATTACGCAAAAAAGAAGTTGTTCATTACCTTACAACATTTAATGTGTAGAACAATAAGTGCCATTGGTAATAATGATAACATAACAGAAAAATATGTCAATTCAGAAATGGTTTAAGTTTAAAATTGCACAGGGACAGTCATTCAATATTGTTGGTTTCAAACTGCAAAGTGCTTGATTTTCTAATGGCCAGCATTATGTTGGGTGTTCCAGAGTTGGTGTCAGTAAGAACCTTTTCGACTTGGCAACAAATGGAAAAAATGACAGCTATATCAACCGAATGACTCAAATGAAACCGAGTACTTTCGCTGGTAATTATGTATAATATTTCAAAAGAGTTTTAAATCCAACGACATATTCCCAGTTATTCTCAGTGCTTAAGACATGACAATAAGGAAAATTGTTTTAGTGTTCTTCGACAATATAAGCAAATAGACTAAGGTTCTTTGGATCTTGAGAGGACAAAATAAATGTTTTGAATTTCATGTTCACAAATATTTTGCTGAAGAAAGATATCTTAAGTATTTGACATAAATAAGTATAAAATATGTGTACAAAAATCTACGAAGCACATGAAAGAAAGCATGCAGTTTACATTGTAGATTTTTAATGAAAAAACAGTAAAAATGAATTAGAGAAAAACAATAACTTTATCATGTTTTTTAAAAGATTTACTGACAGATTTTTCAAAGTAAATATATTTCGCTTATAGTAATCAACAGTTCATTTAAACATACTCATTAATTTAATCCACAAGGAAATGACTTTTCAACTAATTTCTTCAAAATTTTGATTATTAATTAAAACAAACTGTAAATGTGATAACTAAATAGACTTAAAATTCTGAATGTCAAAGTGAAGAACTTCAACCAATTGCGGGTAACCGCCAGGAGTAAGTACGACTCTGGCCAACCTATATCAGAGCAGGTCATTTTAAAAAATATGGAAAGTCGTTTATTTGATAAAATCTATGGTTTGGCGTCTGTAGGGTGCTAGGGCAGCGGTAAAACCCGAACTACTTAGCACCAACCAGGGTTGATAGCTTCCGAACAATTCCCTGGCGACGAATGAATGAACAGCCTGACATCTGGAATAGAGGCATTGATAGATACCTATTCCAACACATGTTTACGTACCCAAAGCGAAACCGGTGCAACTGACATTTCTACCAGTGGAGGTAGTAGCCGAACCACACAGATGGACGGCTTAAGTTATGGAATCTCGCATAACGAGAAAAAGACAGCCATATCATGACGATGGACGGCAATTATAAATTAAGATAAGAACCAGATGTTTCCATAGAACAGACAGGCACAACAATGTTTGTGCATCTAGCAAACAAACACAACTCGTTGGCACAAGCACGATTTGAATTCTATGGAAAAGATGACAGCAACTACGAAGCAATCGCTTGTCATCTTCTTTATCGGCGAACTTCCATGTTTGCAGCAGATTCATAGAGCTTTGGCTGCGAGATCTGCGAAATGAAATTTAAGACAAGGTCGGGCTTATCTCAACATAAGAGACATCGTCATCCTACAATCAGAAACGCCTGAGGTATACTATCACAAGCAGTCAGAATGCCACGGGGTAGTATGGTCCGAGGAAGAAATACGAACCCTCCGGGATGCGGAAGCAGTATACACGGGTCACAAAAACATAAATGTTCTTTGTGCAGGATATCTATCTTGAAAAACTCCTAAGCAAGTCTCAGATGGCTCAATAAGGTACAACCACCCGTCCACGTTGATTCAAATAACACCATGAGTCGTGGAGATCCTCTTGATATCGTACAGTTTGAAGCACTAAATTGAGAAGAAATACTTCTCCCTGAATAAAGTTATAAATTCTGTTCGTACCTCAATCAACTGAGAGATCAGAGGGGACTCGATGAAGTAACATGGCAAGAGGTTAAAATTGTGAATAAACAATGGGTTGACGAGCTTTCCCATTCATAAGCATCTTGAAACAATGAAAGAACTTCAAAGCAGGCGATTAGAAACCCAAAAACTACCTGAAAGCCATACCAGAGACGTCTCTTCCGAGTGGAACATTTTAGAAAGTACCAGACAATGTTCGATTTGGAACTCAAACGCCTAGCTGTTGAGATAGTGGATGGCCGGAATGCTGTCTAATATAGCCTTGGTAAAGATCAGATGAAAGACCACTACAATTATGTCTATGATGTTGCAAATGGTAACACCAATTTACGAATGCCCACTACCACCTATGGCAAAAGAGACTCATATTCTGGAATCCATAACATCAAAGGAAGTAAAGGTGGCTCTGGGAGGCGTTATAAAGAATCGATAAATCCCACTATTGGTTGGTAAAAGAGTAGCTTAAGGTTTGACATTAGGTGGTGATGATTAGTACCTTCTTTCTAGTGTTACACTGCTAAATTAGGGACGATGTGTGTGTGTGTTTTTTATAGCAAAGCCACTGCGGTCTATCTACTCAGCCAACAGAGGGGAATCGATCCCCTCATTTTAGCGTTATAAATCCGGAGACATGCCGCTGTACTAGCGGGGAGCTAATAGAGAAGGTATAAACGTATATTGGACCACGTTGAAGATACAGTAAGGTTAAACTACAATAATTGTTGTTTATCTATAATTAGCTGGTAGTTCGTGCTTCAAAGGAACACCAAATTTCTGTAGTAAAACAAATTGCAAGGGGTAATGGTAATTTTGTTTTATACTATAATTATAATTTGAAAAAAATTACCACTAATTACTAATAAGTATTATAAAACAGGATACACCGTTTGAAATTACATCATCTCGTGAAATTGGTTGATACCTACGTTTTGGTTTTTCAGTTACCGTGTGGTAAAGAACAAGAAATGATTACGATATTTACAGACCTTACCAAAACGTGACTCAGTCATTACATAGATATTGTTATAAAAGGAAACTGTGTATAGTATTGTAAAATTATAGTGAGGAGATATTTAAAATAGCATTTTATTGAACAGTCGTCCCCATCAGCATGTCTGCAGACTGTTATAAACCGAGTTTCGATACTCGTGGTGGTCAGAGCAAATACAGCACTTTGGGTAGCTTCCTGTCCAATAATAAAGAAACATTCTGCAAAGGCAGTACTACAGCTTCCTTGATATTGCAATAAAACGTTAGGTAGAACTGGTGGTAGTTAGTGAAAAACATAAGATAGGTGAGAAGGAAATGTTAGTATGAGTTTATAGTTTAAAAATCAGTAACAAAATAACATTGAAGCCTACAAAATTATACTTCCTACATTATAATAATAATGATTAATCATGAAAGAAAATTAAAAATACTTTTATTGTTGTTTTTTTTCTTTTGGTTTTTTCCTATCTATCAGTTTTATTGACTAAACAATGTCTGTTTGTATTTTAACAACATAATGAGACAACCTAATTTCTTGGGCAAGGTTTTTACAGAGTTTACAAAATATACCGGTCTTGGTCTCAGCTGTCTAGTGTTGTTTTGAACAAACCTGATCTTGGTCTGAAAAGTGTCAAATTATATAAACACATCATTAACTGAACTAATTTTATGTACAATTAAAAGGTAAAAATGAATTTTTTAATTAAAATGTTTAATTGCGGACATTTTCAAAAACACAGCTATTACTTGTAAGTTTTTATCTAAATAGATTCTATTATTTGTTTTTAAGTATCAAATTGAAATTATGGACAACTATATAAAGGGGAAAATCGTTGTTTTATAAATAATACAGGAACACTGGTAGATATAATTAAACAGATACTGATAGTCTCTGTTCTTTTAGAAAGGGTTTAGCCCCCACAGCCTTCCTTCTCTTGAGATTGTTTGTTTGTTTTGAATTTCGCACTAAGATATTCGAGGGCTAGCTATGCTAGTCATCCCTAATTTAGCAGTGTAAGACCCATCGCCACTCTTTTACCACCGAATAGTGGGATTGACCGTCACATTATAACGCCCCCACGGCTGAAAGGCCAGCATGTTTGGCGCGACGGAGATGCGAACCCGTGACCCTCAGATCACGAGTCGTACGTTTTAACACGCTTGACCATGCCGGGTCTTTTCTTGAGATTGATTTTCAAGGAACGAAACCATTAACCTATAAAACTCAATAGTCTAGAAGAAAATTAAAGTAAGAGAAACGTACTGAAATTTATCACTTAAACTCGTGTTCTTTGTTATGTGTTACTTTTGACCTATGTTCCCTAACAGCACTGGTCAGCTGTTACTTCCAGTCACAGACATAATTGTCGTCTGCTAAGTAGAACAAAAACAAAGCATCCACAACAAAGTAAAGACAACGATACGCTAGACTACATGATGTCACCATATTAGTGTCTTAAATAAAAATAAAGAAAGTAGAAATTCCATGACATACGCTTGAAAGTTTAAAACAACAATAAATTGTACGAAGGAAATATAACACCTTCTAGCTTATTAGTCACTTATTACGTTATCTTCACATCCACTGGTAGTGTCACTGGTGGTACTGACGCAACACCAGGACTTAGTTGTGCCGAAGTTTATGGCACTGATACTAACAATAAAAGTCGCAGAAGGCCCTGGGGTTCTTAGAGGCATCTGGGACTAAGTATCTGCGACATCTTTATTTCCCTTCAGTAGAGAAAGCCACAGGTATCCTCAAGTATCTGAGGCTCTGTGTTGCCGGGACCCTCAGGTTACGAGTCCAGTGTGCGAAATTTAAAAACAAACCTTTCTTCCTTAGCGTTTTCACAGCTTCTCCCGATTCTCATTTTTATTTTTTATAAAATTATTATTTTCGAATCTCAAACCATCCTTCAAACTCAAATTCATGCTCCCTGCAATCCGTAATCATGATTGGGTTGAAGAGAAACGTTTCTGACCGCCCATAGTTATTTTTCATTTCCCAAAGCTACCGTGCGTTGTTTTTGTTCTTGTCTCCATATGTTGAACTTATTTGTTTTCAAAACACACAATAGACAATGTTACCCATAACTTCAAACAACATTTGAATTAACATCTTTCCTTTGGAATGTTTCATTCACGTTTCAGTCCAACAAGAATACAGTAACAATTGTTTTATACTACACGTACGCCACTAACAATATTCTAGTTATTAAAAGTATACGTCAAGTGTACATAACAATAAAAACAGTTGATAAAGCTACAAACAATAAACTTTCCTTTATAGTTATGTAATTTTTAAAATTATTTTAAGCATAATTTTACTTTGCTATGAGAAGAGCTTGCATGTCTTTACATTTGTAGACATTTGACACCTGGGGCCTTTTGTCTTACAATGTAGTAAACTTGCATCCATCTTAATTGTTAAACTTACATTCTTTTCTACAAGTGTACAGAAAATATTTAAAACGGCAAAATATACGTTATATTTTATCATGTGTAATTTGTAGATCTGACTGATATTGTTTGGCAGTACTGAACTTTCTTAGGCAAATGTTAAAAAACGTTATGCATTTGATGAATACGGTGATCACATATCCCAGTAAAACTGTCACAGCCTTACGTTGTAGCTTCGTTTCTTTTTTAAAGATTATAAAGAAATTCAAACTTTCCAAAATTATGTGCACCTTACAAGTTCTAAATGTATACACGTGACTAACCGTGCAAGGCTCGTCCGTTATTCTTAGATAATCACCTGTTAAAAACAATACATCACACTGTTACAACTTTTCTTAATTTTTCTTCTTGGATTAGTCTGTCATTGAGGAGTTTTGTATTTCAAAAACCTGACCAGCACCTAAAATAGAACCTGATAGTAGTTATTGATTAGGTTCAGCCAACATTTATTGAAATGTAAAAGTATAATTACTAATTGATAGATATTACTCGGGTAAAATAAACCTAGCATTTTAATTTAATTGTTTATATATACAAACAGACTCACTTGCTACAACGAACTGCCAACAGTTAGAATGATGGATATTATTTACAAACAGCAGGCAGAAACCTTATGTTTTGATCTATCAAATGGATATTGTTTCCTACGTTATCCTCCAATTAGAAATTGTAAGGCAAGGATGGAGTTTAATTTAAGATGTAGAAACTCCCAATGCGGAATGCATAAATAGTAATCTTTGGTAAGGTATATTTATAATTCTGATGACGAGAAACCCACTTTGATTAAAAATGCATCTCAGAACAACTGGTGTGGGTATTAAACGCTTATAGATAAGTAGAAAATAACAAAAAACTCATCAATTAAAGGGTTAATATATTTCAGATCTTCTAAGCTGCATTAAGGTATACTTCACCTGGTAAAAGTAGGAACATAAAACAGTTGATCATTTAAAGAAGTCTATATATTACAATAACAGGAAAGTCCAGGCGACAAAGGAGAAAATTTACTTTTCCCAGCTTCTCCAAACAGCGAGAACTATAGAGCACATTAAGTTATTCGATTATCTCAAAAGTGATTAAGTTAAGTAGTTTCTAGTATTACCCAGTATTATTTTGAAGTTTTTTTCCCCATTTTAAGCCTGATTAAGTCTTAAAGAACGACTGTAAATGTTCTGAAAAAAGGCAGTTTCTTATTATTCGCACCGCTAAGAGTTAATTGCGACGTACCGACCTTCTTCTACATGTTATTTCGTAACATATTTTATAAATAGCGAGTTTCTTCGTAAGATTCTTTCATTGACAATGTGCTGCTAGCAGTTACCACCTTGTTGAAAGCGGGTGGTAGGAAAGGTATCGCATTCTGACAGACATTCGCATGAGATGAGTTTAGCATTTAACACTAGTAGTTGTAGAAGGATTAATGGATCAACAGATGAAACCTATTACTTACCGAACAAGTAATAGTCGTTACGTAGCATTGTGAATTATATGTTTAAAATTATCCCGTCCATCAAGCAGGTCGTCTTATGCATTATTTTACAGAAAGTGTAATTTACATCCATTTGAAATTCTTCACGGCTCTATGTATATTTAATAGTAATTATTTTAAAGGGTTGAACTGTAATCAACCGAGTAACTTACGAATGCGCTTCGAAAATTAAGAAAATTATCTGAAGGATGATATTTAATTTTATTAATAAAAATCACAATAAATAAAAGCATAAGTAAAATAACAAGGTGAAGTCTGTTTAATAGAATTGATGGTAAACATTTACGTGAAATGTATTATCGTGCGATTTAGAAACTCTCGATTTAACCGATAAAATAAGACTTAATGAGATTGAAATATAGTTACAACGCACGTGTGTTCGCTCAAATATAAAGTAACAATTACGTTACACGAGCAGTCGAGTTATCTGGACTTCAGAAAGGAGAATGAAGTGTTTGTAAAAATAGTTTATTTGAAACACGTGTAACAATGTCAAAATAAAAACTAATACTGGAAACAATTTAAGAAACAAATAAACGTGTAATCTAGTAAAAGGAATTAAACTGGAACCAGGCTACTGGAGAGAATAAACTTCATTCTTTCTTACTGCACGTGCAGGACGTACAACTGCAGGGCTCTCCTTCTGTAAAGGAGAAAAGATTAGACGTTATTTTAAAAGTATTATTTACACAAGTAATTCATAAGTTTCTCTTATACAAAATTTTTTAATAGTAACTAGTAAGAGCTTACATACCTGTACACTTGCATGGACTTCCCTCAGTGTCGTCTTTTCTCATGCACGAAGTACATTTACATCCGTCTTTCTGGCCGCACGTACATTTGTCGCTACAGGTGCAGGTAGGATCTTAAAAGATCAGTATGGTGTAGAGTTAATTGTATTTTAAGTTATCGTTAAATACGTACAAAGCTGGTGATGTGAATAAATTAAAAGAGCAAAGAAGTTATTGCATATTTGATTTCATAAATTAAGCATACTAATTGCTTACAGTAACAGAGTCCAGGAGTTTTCGGATAGTTTGTTATTACATACTGTTAGGGACATAGAAGACTTATTTACAACGCCATATGCATACAATTATTGTAGCAGTTACCATTGATAGCAATAGTTTTCATAAGCCTGATTATTGGTTATGTATTTGTCGTTTAGTTTAACTAATATAGTGAAGTTACCTTTTCTATAGAACAGTGTTATAACAATATAACCTATTTCACCACCGCGGCGAGAATTACCAAGCTAAGCAGCGACGAAAACAGAATGTCGTTAATTTAGAACATGCTCCAGTTAATATTTTAAAGGAGTGTCTTTGGCTATTAAGGAAATCTTACATACCTTTACACTTACAACTCCAATCAGTTTCGTCTTTTTTGTTGCACGTGGTGCACTTACATCCTCCTTCCTTTCCACACGTGCACTCCTGAGCGCAGGTGCACAGTGAATCTTTGAACAACAGAAAGAGTAAAAGTGTTTACCGCTATTATGTTGATTTATAATAATACGTGTACAACTAATAACGCAACAAACTGGTCAGTTGACATGTAGGAAAGGTCAACAGCGAAAGAAATTAACAATATTTTGTAATACAATCAATTACATGAAGGTTTCTCAGTAATACAAACTCAAGGAGTTCAACGAATTAATGTTTATTAATAATAAAAAATCACTTACATTCGAGACAGGTACATCATTGGAAGAGAACACCTGTACTATCAATTATAGTGTACAGTTCCACATTTAAGATGGATTATGGTCACGTTTAAAAGTAACATTAAGAGTTATCAGCTTTACACAACATAGAAACTATTTCGTCGTTAGGGAAAGTTATGTGAATAATAAGGTATAATTGTTATATTTAAGACTAAACAAGATTTAGATAATCTGAATCACGAAGTATTAAATGAACAAAGGCCCACACTACTGCTGTACCAATCATGGGAAGTCAACATCCAAAGAAGAAAGATATGTAGCAGCGTTTGTTACTATTAAACAGCCACAAATGCATATTTATCTCGGGTAAAAACACAATTCCGCCAAAATCTTTTATCCTTTATCATATGATAATATCTTCTAACACAAACTGTGTTAGTTTATCATGTAATACAAACCCACAACTTACCTCCACATTTGCATACCGATTCGGACATTTTGAATTTGAAATTTATTTATTATCATCCAAACACTACTTTCACTAAAATTCAGCTAGCGCATGAACGTTTTATATTGACCAAGAGCAAGAGTCGTGTTCAAAATAACCAACAACGAACCATGTGTTATATCTAGCCAATCATAATAAGTAATCATGTCCTAATTAGTATAAAGAATAATATAACAAAATATTTATCATAATTGTTTTAAACGTGAACAAAACAGGTGTTCACTTTGCTGTCTACTATTTGTAATTAAAACACGCGTAACTTCAGATCTTAGGTGTGTCAGTTTCTAATATTTTTCCAGCTTTTATTGTTAAACGTAACAAAATATAGTAATACCTCCTGTCCACCCCATCATTGGCATGTTTGTCGGCTTAAAAGGCTGAAAGTCGAATTTCAATATAAACAAACCAAAACAACAATGTAATAAATAAAGCATAGATAACTAATACACAAAAGTAAAATGGTGAAAGTTACTACGTAAGTTTCAAGTGACATTAACAAAGTGTTAGAAATTATAACTCACATCAGATTTATAGATTAGTTTAATAAGAATAATCCAGTTACTAAGGGTTCAATGAATTGCTTATATAAGGATAATCTCTAGTGATACACTAGCTTCATTGTTAATAATATAAATAATTGATACAGAATGCTGGTTTATATTTAATGGCAAATAGTTTATTAAAATCATTATTTAAGTTTTTTCTCCGACCAGATAATTATTATAAATTCAAAATACCGACGCTATCAGCTGTATTAAATACTGATAAACTTGTCATTGCAAACTTTTAATATCAAAACGTCTTCTAAGCTCGACCACTCTCGCCTACTTATCAGTTTATCACCAAAAAGTGTAAGATATTTTAAAACTCTTCTCAGTTATGTTTATAAAAGAGGGCTACCATTTTCTCTTTTCTTTTTGTTGGAATATCTGGTGTAGGTGATTCTTTCTTTACTCTGCCATTTCTATAAAACAATTGCTTATGTTATGGTTGATTTTTGCAGTTCGAACAAGAGAAATAAAAAGTGTTTGTGTCTATGTATGGACATAGACACACCAGACCACCTGATCTTGTTTATTTGGCCACAGATGTGAAAAGTGATGTAGATAGGGAGAAATTTAGACCTTTTACGTTTATTGGTTCTGTGCCTTTGACAAATGTCACTGCTAAATCTATGACTATACGTTCTTTACGTGGTAAAGAGAAGCTAAACCATTGTTGTTAGAAGATATACTGCCTTTAAATTCGAGTTGTTCTCACGGCATTAAAGGTAGATATTTTAATTTTCCTCTTTATAACATTTGTTTAACATCAGGCTAATATTCCGGACCAGTTGTGGTTGGAGTAAGACCTACTCTGCCAACTAAGGGTGTATCATTACCGTTGGGAAACGATTTGGCTGGGGAGAATTTTTTGATAAACCCAAGATGGTTAGCAAGGTGACCTCTCTTTGGACTAAGGGTGATGTTATTGACAAAGAGAATCCAAAGTAATTACTTTTTATGAATCAAACATAAAAGAGAAACTAAAAATAACACAAACCAGTTACGCAGATGATTATTTAGTTGACATTATCTTGGATTTCAAAATTGCTTCACATCGATGCTGTATGTTTTCAATGAGTGATTGACTGACATCTTTGTATGAGTAATACAAAAAGATAATCTTCCATGTTTGGCTCGAGATCTTTCATTGATCGGTTTAACTCAGCCCATTAAATCTCATATTTTTAAGATATCTTTTACTAACTCTACAATTGCAGAGAAACTTGTTTGATCATTTTGTAGGCTAACTGTAATAATATGATGTAAAACACTGCAGCAAGTGCACAATGTTTTGTGAAAAAATGTTACTGAAATCGTCAAAAGTTCAGGCACTTACGGAAGTCACCGTTAATATTTAGATTCGAAATCATATTTTAACAGATCACGTAGAATGCGTTCGAAAAACATATATATTTACATATTATGTTATCTAATAGATGTAACAAATTAGATTTTTTATAGGAGGGGACAATATTTGTTTGCTCACTACCTATATCTTCAGCTATTGTTTTCTTTTGATATTATGGTAAAAGTTTGTTTTTGAATTTCGAACAAAGCTACTCGAGGGCTATCTGCGCTAGCCATCCCTAATCTAGCAGTGTAAGACTAGAGGGAAGGCAGCTAGTCATCACCACCCACCGCCAATTCTTGGGCTACTCTTTTACCAACTAATAGTGGGATTGACTGTCATATTATAACGCCCTCACGGCCTATTTATTAAGTCCACAGTGTAATTTTGACTTATTTTTCATGTTTATGTACTTTGTTTGAAACATTTTTTTTTATGTTAACAACGATTTCGTTGGTTGTGTACTAATTGCCTATGAAGGATGAAACGTTAAACGAAATAAAACTAAACTTTTTGAAACCTACTTCAGTTTATGTTTAATAATTACATTTCATTTTTCTTACCGTTTAAATCTTTTGTGGACCAAACATTGAATGTGTAATACGTTTAAAATCAAACCAAATACTTGACGTAGATATCAATTATGATACATCCCGTTCTGAAACTAACATTAATAAACTTAGTGATTCTTCAAGGTATGCATAGTTTGAGGGTGGTGATGGAACTTAAACCTTCAGATTTCAAAAATCTAAATCTTTGGATCATTTGTATTGAGAAAAATAATTTGTAACAGTTTCTAACATTCATAAGAGGATAGTCCCTTACTACAAAATTGCCATAGAAACCACAATTATTAATTGCAGTTGGTTGGATTTTTGTTTATCTACCAATACGAAGAGATAATCTTCTTGTATGAATTTCAATGTTTAGAATGACTGCAAATATTTAAGATCTTAGAGTTAACTGTAAGAGTTTATTAATCAATGCACCAACCAAACTGTTTCCTTGTGTTTTAAGTTATTTATTTTCAAACACAAATTAAACAATGTAATAACGAATATTTTGAAACCACATTTCCAGTAAAATATTTCCTTTGGAACGTGTTATTGTCATTTCATTCCAATGACAATACAGGAACAGTATTCTTTTATACTACATGTGTATAACGCACGAGAGTTTAGTCCTTAAAAAAATATCAGTAGTTCGGTAACAAACAACTGATAAAGCTACAGACATTAAATTCCTCTCCTCATTGGTACAACGGTATGTCTTCGGACGTGCACCGTCAAAGCCCGTTTCGATACTTTTGGTGAGCAGAGTACGGATAACCCACTGTGTACCTTTTGCTTATTTCCAAACAATCAATCGGACATTAAATTTCCTTGCATGTTCTTCTCATTTATTATACTTGCATTCTCTAGTACAAGTGTACAGAAAATCTCTAAAACAGCAATATAAATGTTAATATTCATGATGTGTAATTTGTCGATATGCGATACTATTCTCTTTAATTATGTTTTATAAAACGTAATGCAATTGAAGTTTTGCGTTACCAAACATCATAGTAAAATCTGACCACTATAGGTTATAGTTTCTTTTCGTACCTTAAAAGTTCGAGGTATACGTAAGTTACAATCTGTGCAAAGTTTTTAAATTTTTTTCATAATCACCTGTCAAAAACACAAATCACATAGAACAATGTTTCCACTTCCCCTACTATGTTTTCAAAACCCAAACTGTCATTTAGCTGTTTTAGATTTGGAGATCTTCCCAACACCACAAAATACTCAAGAAGTGATTTGGAGTAGGTTTAAAAAGACAAAAACATTTAAGATATGATAGGGGTAAATTTCACACTTTGGCCAATGCACCTGACTTACGCGGACTTCCTGATTTTGAGAAGAGCCTAGATTTTTGAAGTCAAGATTTCAGCAACAAATATTAAGCGAATGATAGGATGTTTTAGGAATCCGTTGTATTGTTAATGTTTTCAAAATGTGATGTATATATCTGTAATAAGCATGCCGATGTTATACAACTTGCAAATGGAAGAAAGTTATTATGAGAAAGTGATAAAAACACTGCATCAAGTGCACAATGTTTTGTGAAAAAATGCAACTGAAATCGTGAAAAGTTCAGACATTCACGGAAGTCAGCGTTACAATTAAGATTCAAAATCATATTTGAACAGATCTCGTAGAGTGCGTTCGAAAAACATATATTTTTACATATTTTTATGTTATCTAATAGATGTAACAAATTAGCATTTTCATAGGAGGGGACAATATTTGTTTGCTCACTACCTGTATATTCAGCTATTGTTTTCTTTTGTTTGAAACATTTTTTTTTTATTCTGTTAACAATGATTTCGTTGGTTATGTACTAATTGCCTATGATTGGGATGAAACGTTAAACGAAATAAAACTAAACTTTTTGAAACCTACTTCAGTTTATGTTTAATAATTACATTTCATTTTTTTATCCTTTAAATCTTTCGTAGACCAAAATTTAAATGTGTAATACGTCTAAAATCATTAAACTAAAGACTTGACGTAGATATCAATTATGATACATCCCGTTCTGAAACTAACATTAATAAACTTAGTGATTCTTCAAAGAATACATAGTTTGAGGGTGGTAATGGAACTTAAACCTTCAGATTTCAAAAATCTAAATCTTTGGATCATTTGTATTGAGAAAAATAATTTGTAACAGTTTCTAATATTCATAATAAGAAGGTACTTTGCTACAAAATTACCATAGAAACGACACTTATTAATTGCAGTTGGTTGGATTTTTGTTTTATCTACCAATACGAAGAGATAAACTTCATGTATGAATTTCAATGTTTAGAATGACTGCAAATATTTAAGATCTCAGAGTTAACTGTAATAGTTTATTAATAAATGCACCAACCAGACTGTCTCCTTGTGTTTTAAGTTAATTATTTTCAAAGACAAAGTAAACAATGTTGTAACGAATATTTTGAAACCACATTTACAGTAAAATATTTTCTTTGGAATGTGTTATTGTCATTAATACAGGAACAGTATTCTTTTATACTGCACATACACCACGCACGAGAGTTTAGTCATTATAAAAATATCAGCAGTTCAGTAACAAACAACTGATAAAGCTACAGACATTAAATTCCTCACCTCATTGGTACAACGGTATTTCTTCGGACGTACACTGTCAGAAACCCGTTTCGATACTTTTAATGGGTAGAGTACGGATAGTTCACTGTGTACCTTTTGCTTATTTCCAAACAATCAATCAGACATTAAATTTCCTTGCATGTTCTTCTCATTTATTACACTTACATTCTCTAGTACAAGTGTACAGAAAATCTCTAAAACAGCAAAATAAATGTCATAATTCATGATGTGTAATTTGTCGATATGTAATACTATTCTCTTTAATTATGTTTTATAAAACGTAATGCAGTTGATGTTTTGCGTTACCAAACATCACAGAAGACTCTGACCAATATAAATTATAGTTTCTCTTTTCGTACATTAACAAAAGTTTCAGGTATACGTAAGTTACAATCTGTGCAAAGTTTTTAAATTTTTCTTTCATAATCACCTGTCAAAAACACAAATCACACAGAACAATGTTTTCACTTTCCCTACTATGTTTTCAAAACCCAAATTGTCATTGAGCTGTTTTAGATTTGGAGATCTTCCCAACACCATAAAATACCCGAGAAGTGATTTGGAGTAGGTTTAAAAAGACAAAAACGAAAACATTTAAGATATGATGGGAGTAAATTGCACACTTTGGCCAATGTACCTGATTTATGAGGACTTGCTGCTTTTGAGAAGAGCCTAGATTTCTCAAACCAAGATTTCAGCAACAAGAAATGAACGTGCTAATGCTGCTAAGAAGTCTGAAGATGTCCTCGTCCTTGGATCAAAGTATTATTGTTATAATTATTTTTACTACAAATATTAAGTGAGTGATAGGTTGTTTTAGGAATCCGTTGTATTGTAAATGTTTTCAAAGTGTGATGTATATACCTGTAATAGACAGAGGAGATCGAGGAATATAAACCATCTGGGGAGACCTTGTAATCCATGCCGATGTTATACAACTTGCAAATGGAAGAAAGTTCCTATGAAATCAAGGATTAATTGTCACAAGTGACTGTGCATGTGTGATCCAAGAAATATTTTCCTCTGCCTTCCCAATGAAACTAAACACCATCTGTATGGCAACCAGATTGTAGGCTATAGACAAAGCCAGTTGATGTTTGGCGTGAGGTGTTTCCTTGTATAACCCAAGAAGTAAACTGCTCAAACAATTAAAGGAACAAGTACGTTTTCTTCTAAAATTTATCTCCGTGTTCCAAATGTAATAATATATCTATTTTTTAGGTAATTTGCATCATTTCACTTCCATCTGTGTCAGCGAAATATCACCGAAACTGATATCCCATATGAGACAATATTTTAAACAGTTCACTTGCGTGTATTTAAGAAATGTTTAAAACATTCAATGTCTAGTGCGACTTCCAAGGGCTGAGATGCACTTCTGACATCGATTTCGCGCACTTTGAATCAATCTATTGGTGTTATCTTGAGGTATTTTAGCGTATTCGTCTACCAGGGCTTGTCGGAGTTCCTGTACATTCTGAAAAGTGTGCTGGCTTTCACTAACGCGCCATGACAACATATCCCAAAAATGTTCAATCCGATTTAAATCTGGAGATCTAGCGGGCCACTCAAAAGTCTCTATTCTTTCCTTGTCAAGGAACTCCACACATAGTCTGGCGACATGGGCTCGCGTGTTAACCTGCAAGAGAATAAACGCATCGCAAAAGACCTCACAATGGTTTCCAGAATTTCGTCTCTGTATCGTCGTGCATTCAGAGCTCCCTTGTCGAGGAGAAATATGTCCATGCAGCCACACAATCTTATGCCTGCCCAGATCATTACAGAATCTCCTCCATAAGCGTCGACATGCACATGTTAAAGGCAAAATATCGCTCTCCTCGGCGTTTTCACACTCTCGCACGTCTATCATCATGAGACAGAGTGAACCAGCTCTTATCTGACCATAGTACGGTGACCCATTGACGAAGTTCCCGGTCCAGGTGCTAACGAGCAAACTCCATCCTGGCTGAACAGCATCGTGCTGTCAGAATAACGCCTTTTGCAGGTCGTCTGGCCTTAAGACGTCCTTTGTGCAGACAATTGCGAACTGTTTGAGTCGACACACGGGTTCCAGTGGAATGCTGAAGATCATTTTGCATAGGTCTATCCGTAACTAACCTGTCCCGCAGAGCGGTAGTCACAATCTAGTTGTTTTCTTTGGCTGTTGTGCAGCGATGACGATCTTGACATGGTTTTCTCACATAAGAGTTCGTTTCCTGGTAAAATCGCCAAAATCGATTTATGACGAATGGTGATTACTGGAGATTCTGTAGTCCAGTTAGACATTTATTGACACATTCTATGTAGCCAGACTTTGGTCATTACGAAGAATAATATTTATCAATACTTCCAAAAACTCGTAAAGCCTAGAAGAGAGAGGAAATCAAAAGTTTCGAAGTGACTGTCACTAAATGTCTAACTGGAGTTTCTGTAGTCCAGACATTACGTGGATCAATGATAAAATACCTATGTTAACTTAACTTATTCAATAAACATACTACTTGCATATCTGGATAATTTTACTACACTGAATTAGGAATATGTTTCAACAACAGTAACTCTTCATCAATTCAACCTTATTCTAACACACATGAAACTTGTCTGTGTATCCTTTATATTTCACTTTACTTAATTTGGTCTGCATTTGGATATGAACAAAGTCGTATCTCGTGTATAAGAAAGCTAATCTAAATAGCAGTGTACAATTATGTCGAGCTGGAGACCAACTTCGAAGTGTCACACAAATTCATCACTTCAGTAGCTCTTTTTCTTTAACGTTGTTTCTCATGGTTAAAGAATTTAGATGTAGGATATTGTAAGTTATCTAAACTGTAATTGTTTAAGTTATTTCACCTTAGAATTTTAAATATTAAACAAGGGAAACTTAACTGGGAGAGTTGTGTGTATATTTAGCTGGGTAAAACATTTGTCTGTACGTGTCCTTCATTTAAGACTTCTAAATGTAAACCACAAAGTAACGTTTCTGACAAAATCAGATATTAATGTATCACTTAACATAAATATCGAATTTTACTTAATTTATGCCACATTTCTTCTTAAAGATCCTATGTGCACGTGGTGAAAAGTTCACGAGTGGCCAACAAGACGGATGTAAGTGCACTTTGTGCAACGAAAAGGATGAAAATAAAAACGTTTATGTAAGTGTACAAGTATGTAGATTCTTTCTTGTTATCATAAAAATTAATTGAAAGAAGTGACTTTGTACAGTTGTATCCTCTTTCTGTTACATATTCAATCCTTCTACAAACATCTTTTAGGTGAATATCTGTAAAAGTACGGTACAATATCTACACTATCTTCTGAAGAAGTGATAATTGCTGGAAGCACGTTGTTAATGGAAGAATCCAGTTAACAAAAGTAATATTCACGAAATAATATGGTGTTATTATATAAATTGTAGGGAGGACATCAACTCGCACTTGTCAGTTAATATTAATAAGAGTGCACGTAATAACCAACAGGAGAAAGGAGAAATCATTGCAAAAGGGAGTATAGCAGTAGTGGCCGAACTTGCTTACTGTAAGAGCCACATTCGATAATCTTCTGATGTATGGGAGTCCAAAGATATAACAAATATTACACACACGCGTTTATTGTTACATGTACATTTTACTACCTAAATATCACATAAATATTAAAAAATACATGTGCGTAATAATATTTATTCATGTTTGTGGTTTGTTTATACATATACAGTCCAAATGTTTTCAAAGTCCTGGCTCATTGTTTTAAATATGTTAAGCGTATTTAATACGGTA